>NC_086447.1:751823944-752123944 GCF_028390025.1 Pseudophryne corroboree
GGTCCTCAGGACCCCACACAGTGCATGTTTTCCAGGTCTCCTCACAGAATTGCAAGTGAAATAATTAGCACCACCTGTGGACCTTTTAAAATGTGTCAGGGAGTAATTAATACACCTGTGCACCTGCTGGGTTACCTGCAAAACATGCACTGTGTGGGGTCCTGAGGACCGAGTTTGAGAACCCCTGTGTTACATGATACTCAGTATAGGATAACTAGGTGCTTCATCGCGCCCTACGGGCGCTCTTCACACCGTCGAAAGGGGCTACGCCCCCTTAACCCCTGCACGCCTTGCTGCGGTTCAATATTTGTATGAGTATTACCTGCATTCCTAGGTTTGTTAGTGGTTAAATATTGCACGACGAAAGTGCTTCCAATGGTGAAGGGGGCGTAGCCCCTTGCGACGGCGTGAACAGTGCCTGCAGAGCACGATGTACAGAATGTAGCGGGTGCGGGGGGGACCGCGGATGAGGCAGGGAGTATGTAGATGCTGCGAGTGGACGGGGAGGTGGATGCAGGTGTGGGGGGGGAGGGGGTGCGGGACCTATACCTATGTCATTTTATTTGTAACAATATATAGGACACGGATAAGGATGCATGTGATATAGACATACCCGCATGAAGAGGTAAATGGTGTCATTAGACACAGAGGGGAGTGCTGGTACAATGAGGAACAGGGGCAGCTGTGTCCTCTCTCTACACCGTACCATCCTTCAGGTGTAGCAACACGGACATGTTGCGCACGCAATGTCTCCACGCAGCCACAGGTGCACCTGTTCCCTCTGCATGCGCTATGTGCGCGCCCCCCTCAGGTGCAGTAGGAGGAGGGGGCGATGGCTGGAGCTGGTACCAGGGCCAATGGGCATGGGCAGCGCGGTCATGTGCTCGGTGCTGGGCTTGCGCCCTGCGCTTGCTGTGTGAGGGATAGGGAGGAGGCGGCAGAGCGGAGCATCACCGATATACCGGTAACTATGGGGGGCACCGCAGGGGGTTATGGCTCCTGTACTCCTGGTGAGGGTTTGTCAGGGAGGTATCAAGGAGCCAGTGGTATGGACCGTGTATGGGATACAGGGCGGTAGGGAGGGGATACAGAGACGCGGGGCGGTAGGGAGGGGATACAGAAACGCAGGGCCGTAGGGAGGGGATACAGAAACGCAGAGCGGTAGGGAGTGGATACAGAGACGCAGAGCGGTAGGGAGGGGATACAGAGACACAGGGCGGTAGGGAGGGGAAAGAGAGACGCAGAGCGGTAGGGAGGGGATACAGAGACACAGGGCGGTAGGGAGGGGATACAGAGACGCAGAGTGGTAGGAAGGGGATACAGAGACGCAGGGCGGTAGGGAGGGGATACAGAGAAGCAGAGCGGTAGAGAGGTGATACAGAGACACAGGGCGGTAGGGAGGGCACACAGACGCAGGGCAGTAGGGAGGGGATAGAGAGACGCAGGGCGGCAGGGAGGGGATAGAGAGACGCAGGGCGGCAGGGAGGGGATAGAGAGACGCAGGGCGGTAGGGAGGGGATAGAGAGACGCAGGGCGGTAGGGAGGGGATAGAGAGAAGCGGGGTGGTAGGGTGGGGATACAGAGGCGTAGGGAGGAGGGGATACAGAGACGTGGGACGGTAGGGAGGGGATAGAGAGACGCAGGGCGGTAGGGAGGGGATAGAGAGACGCTGGGCGGTAGGGAGGGGATAGAGAGACGCAGGGTGGCAGGGAGGGGATAGAGAGACGTGGGCGGTAGGGAGGGGATACAGAGATGCAGGGTGTTGGGGAGGGGATACAGAGACGCGGGGCAGCAGGTAGAGGATACAGAGAGGCGGGGCGGCTGGGAGGGGATAGAAAGACACGGGCGGTAGGGAGGGGATAGAGAGACGCGGGGCGGTAAGGAGGGGATATAGAGACGCGGGTCGGCAGGGAGGGGATTGAAAGACGCGGGGCGGTAGGGACGGGATAGAGAAACACGGGGCGGTAGGGAGGGGATACAGAGAGGCGGGCGGCTGGGAGGGGATAGAGAGACGTGGGGCGGTAGGGAGGGGATATAGAGACGCGGGGCGGTAGGGAGGGGATTGAAAGACGCGGGGCGGTAGGGACGGGATAGAGAGACGCGGGGCGGTAGGGAGGGGATATAGAGACGCGGGTCGGCAGGGAGGGTCCCCAGTGAGGAAGCTGATGAAGAGAGGGGGGAAAGTAGTGGAGGGGGAGGGCACCAGAAGAGGAGACTTGTGTAAAGTGGCGCCCACACATAGAATTAGTGGGTAGGATGGCCGGAGGGACTCACCGTTGAGGCTGTGGGCGGCTGCTGCAGGCAGTAGTGTCCAGAGGCGTCACCGGGTCAGTATTACTGTTACACACAGCTCTCACCCCCCCCCCCCGCGGCCGAAAATGGGGCGTGGCCTGCTGTGAAAGGGGCGTGGCCTCGCGGGTATGTTTTCTCTCGCTCCGGGGGTGTTTCCAGCTTGCCTGTAGATGCTGGCAGCCCCCGGAGACTGGAGTGAGTGTGGCGGCTCTTCTCTGTGACAGGAGGCGAGTGCTGCAGGAGATGACGTCACTGCAGCACTCGCCTCCTGTCACAGCAGGAGAGCGGACAGCTGGATGTGTGCGGAGGAGGCGGCGGGTCTGTGTACGCGGGGCAGGGAGGGCTATGAAGCCTTCTCCTGCGCCACCCGTCCCTCCTAATGTGTATGCCGGGGGCGGCATCAGCCGTTGTTGTTGGCCCGGCGCCGCCGCCGGGGAGTCAGAGCTGCTGATGGGTGGAGGGAGGGGAGAGAGAGAGATGGACAGGCAGCAGGAGCAGAGACTTGCTGACTCCGCCCACCGCTGTGACTCCACCCAGCGTTACGGCCAGGCACAGAGTCACAGATGTAGCCAAATATATAGGAGATAAGACTGTGTGTGATCCATCATCCTGCTCCATTTCCATCCACTGCTCCCCCACCAGAGCAGTATATTGGATGATTGATGCTAAGCGGTTCCCTGTGACTGTACTGCTGTGCTCACTGTTTTGCCAAATAGTCATACAAATATCTAATGATCCAAATTATCTCACAGTATATACCTCATTGAGTATATTACTGGACCTGCAAGAATAACATAATTAGTGACTGATCAAATGAGACCTGACGTCTATACAATAATGATTTGAATCCCACCTGCCAGCTTACTTTATTACATTCACTAGATGGTCTAACCAAGCTGCTTCTGTAACAGATCCTGGACTGAAGGAATGAGATATGAATCCCTTGTGACGCAATTTGGACATTTCTAAACTTTCACAAACAATTTCTTAAATTGATTAATGATATCATCTGAGTGCACCAATATAGGCCCTAGAGAGCATTACCTGGGAAGCATAAATTGATTAATTAATGCCACTGGACATGGCTGTTAGTATTTTACCAATCATCCAAGCACCTTCATCGGCGTGAGCTGCAGTTGATCTTGGCAAAAATATCCATGATACATCTTTGAGTTTAAAACCCGAAGGGCACATCTTCAACCTCTATTTATCAAATAATATCTTTCTTTTCTTTTCCGGTCACTGCTACTCTGTGCTAGTAATACCAAGTATTGCTGTTTGACCCTGGAAATATTGTATAGATAAATTCCAGCAACAGGTGATATCGTGTCAATACAAAATCAGCTGTCAGAGCTCCGTCTGCAGCGTGCTGGTACTGCTGCAATCTGGCAGTGTTACCTGTCCTCAGTTCCTTTGTGCGGTGTGTCTCTGGTGGGGTCCCAGTGTGGTGGTGTCACCAGGATGTTTAGGAGTCCCGTGGCGTTCCTGACAACTCCGTCCCTAGGCGCTGCCATATTGGATTATATCAACTGACCACTGAGCTACCAACAGGAATAGGTCTTTTGCTCAGCTGTCAGATTCTCCAATGCCAGCCTAGGCCAGGGTATAAAAAGTGGCTTATGGTACAGCTGCAAGTTGCCTAAACATCGTTGCTTCTTCAGCCACATCTCTAGGCTTCTGGCTACAGGCAGTCAGAATCTTTGTTCCCATTCCTAAGCGCCTGTAGTACTGGTTCCAGTCTGGTTATCCTCAATACCAGTTCCAGCCTAGTTCCCAACAATTCCGGCTCCTGTCCAGTTATTTGCAAATTCGGTTCCAGCCCAGTCACCAGCAATTCCAGTTACAGCCCGGTTGCCTGCAACACCGGTTCCTGCCCAGCCACCAGCAACACCAGTTCCAGCCTAGTCATGAGCAACACCTGTTCTAGCTCAGTCACCAGCAACACCAATTTCAGCCCATTCACCAGCAACAGCAGTTCCAGCCTGGTTGCCTGCAACACCAGTTCCAGCCCAGTCATTAGCAAAACTGGCTCTAGCCCGGTCACCAGCAACACCGGTTCCAATCTGGTTATCATCAACACCGATTTCAACCCGGTTGCCCACAACACTGGTTCCGGCCCCATCACCAGAAACACCGGTTCCAACCCATTCACAAGCAACACCGGTTCCAGCCCAGTCACCAGCAATATCGGTTCCAGCCCGGTTGCTCACAACACCGGTTCCAGCCCAGTCACCAGCAACACCAGTTCCAGCCCGGTCACCAATTCCAGTCAAGTCACCAGCAGCACCGGCTTCAGCCGGTAACAAAACTGGTTGTAGTCCAGTCACTACTGTAGCTATATCAGTGTCAGCCCGGCTCTCTGTTCTTAGGGGGTCATTCCAACCTGATCGTAGCTGTGCTAAATTTAGCACAGCTATGATCACTGGCACAGACATGCGAGGGGACGCCCAGCACAGGGCTAGTCCACCTCGCATGTCTGGCCCGGCCCCACCGCACAAGTACAAAAGCATTGCCCAGCGGCGATACTTTTGTACTTGTAAAGTAACTCCCAAACAGCGCAGCTCCTGCGGCTGGCCAGGAGTTACTTGACGCTGCCAGGGTCGCAGCGGCTGCGTGTGACATCACGCAGCCGCTGCGGCCCGCCCCCCGCACAGTCTGGCTACGCCTGTGTTGGCCGGACTGCGCCCTGAAAACGGCGGCCAAACGCCACAGTGCCGCCCCCTCCCGTCCAGCGACCGCCTCTGCCTGTCAATCAGGCAGAGGCGATTGCTAGGCAATGACGACCGTCGGCCGTCTGGCATGCGCCGGCGCACTGCGGCACTGGCGCATGCACAGTTCTGACCCGATCGCACCACTGCAAAAAACTGCAGCGTGCGATCGGGTCGGAATGACCCCCTTAGTACAAGTACCAGTTCCACCCTTAAACTCTATATTTAAATCCTTTATTCTATGAAGAGGAACTATATACGGCCATCCCAGTTCCAGTCCTCCAAAGTCCCGGTCCCAGGCATCAAAACATCTCTCGAAGAACCCAAAGCCTTGAACCGTGACATCAGTATGATGTTAGTATATATAGACCCCTAATTTGGTTATTATAAAAGCTAGATTCTGAAAAACTAATAATTTTAAAAGATTAATTTGTTTTGTATTCAGTTTCAAATGTAGAGGTGCAAGTATTAAATTGACAGAAGTGATTCCTTGAATGAGACACGGAATCTGTTAATTGATTCATTTAGTAGAGTAAAACAGCCGTGTACCAAATATTGCTTTCGAAGTAAGCAATAACTCATGCTCGCGATATTGCTAAAATTACTAGTGATGAGCAGACATTCTATTAATTACATTAACCACACATATGTAGTTACAATGTAATATTACTCTTTTATTACAGTACTTTTCCTGCCAAATTATCATACGGATGTGTCCTCATACTGTACATCTAGCCTAACTGCGCCACTCAGCAGGCGATGCCTGGTGCGAGTGAGCTGACAGGTCCCATGCAACTCTGCTAGCGTTGGACGTCTTTTTTGCTAAAATTGCAACTTAGTCAGAACAATGAAACTAGGACAGACCAGGAGACTGTGCTGATTAATTTAATAAGAGACACTTGTATATCTGTGTGCAACTGAGTCTCTGAATCACAGATATACAAGTGTCGCATATTAAATTAATCAGTGCAATCTCTTGGTGCGTCTTAGTCGCAATTAAGATGCAATTTCAGCAAAAAAAACTCCCAACTCTAGCAGAGTCTGACGTCACAGAGCACAGGGCTGCTTTGCACAGCAGTTATCGCTGCAAAACTTGAAAACTGATTGCCTCTAGACTAACTTAATTTAAACGGTATCCGTTCAGATGGTCAACAGTGTTAAGGTCGACACTCATTAGGTCGACACCTATTGGTCGACATTGACATGGTCTACATGGACAAATGGTCCACACATGAAAATGGTCGACACATGAATATGCCGACATGGCTTTTAAAAAAACGTTTTTTACTTTTTCATACTTTACCATCCACGTTGACTACGATTGGGAATATTAACCTGTGCACCTTGCCCTTCGCTCGCCATGCATGGGGACGCGGTACACTAATTGGGGTTCCTGGTCATGTTACGGAAAAATGTCCATGTCAACCTTTTCATGTGTCGACCATTTTCACATGTCGACTATTTGTCCATGTCGACCAATAGTGGTCCACCTAATGACTGTCGACCTTAACACTGTCGACCATTCATACCGGAACCAATTTAAACAGGCACCATAAGCTTCCATACCTGCTGCATCTATGCAAAATTTAGTTGGTCATGAAATAGGAAATCGTTCTATCAAAGACTTCCCCTATCAAAGTTTCCATTTGTGATTCTCTATACCAAGAGAATCTCAGCTGATGCTGTAATGAAAGAAAAACTCTGCCCTTATGTAACATTCTAGCTGCAAATGCTAAATGTCTAACAATGATTGAATCTTTCTTTTAAATTAGGAATCATTAATGCTTTCTTTAAGAATCTTTTCAAGTTATTTACTATGCTCTCTGGCAATCTTCAAAGCTACAGTACATTCCATTCTAATACAATCAATAGTGTTATCTAAAAATGTTAAAATCCCAGTGGGAGTTACCATCTTATCATCCGGTAACAGAAGACTAAACTTTTCTGAAACGAATACAAGAGACACTAATGGAAGTCTTTGTATCTTTAGGGCCTGCAGAGAAGAAATAAATAATAAGCTACTGTACAATTCGGTGCTAGGTTGCTTTTATTAGTTACCAAATGATTTAATATTCAGGGTCAAAACTATGCTTCAATTTACCTAGGAAGCAGGCTAAAAACACAGTCTGGCACCCACATATGTACACACACTTACTGTACCTATTTGTTTACTTGTTTATTGACTTTGCACAGAACACATAAGAAAAAAATGATTCCCATCAGGGGTGGTCTTCTGTATGCCGGCGGTCGGGCTCCCGGCGCTCAGTATACCGGCGCCGGGAGCCCGACAGCCGGCATACCGACACTTATTTTCCCTCGTGGGGGTCCACGACCCCCATAGAGGGAGAATAAAATAGTGTAGCGCGCCACCGTGCCCGTAGCGTGGCGAGTGCAGCGAGCCCGCAAGGGGCTCAATTGCGCTCGCCACGCTGTCGGTAAGCCGGCGGTCGGGCTCCCGGCGCCGGGATGCTGGTCGCCGGGAGCCCGACCGCCGGCCAGCCGTAGTGAACCCCCCATCAGACCCCAGCCACCCACATGACATCAGACCTCTGCCACCAACATGCCATCAGACCTCTGTACATGTCCCTTCCATGCCCTTACATCTCACATGCCATCAGCCCCCTCCCACTTGCCCATCACACATCCCCACATGCCCATCAGACCTCCACACATGAACCTTATATGCCATCAGACCTCCACACAGTGTCTGACTGGGGAATGAAGGGCCAACCTAGAGAATGCAGTTGTAGTGGCCCATGCTTAGGTGTGTGGCCAGCCTTCGGGGGGTGACCATCCGGCATAGGGGAGGTGTCCAGGTGTGCATGGTCTGGGCTCCTGGAGAAATATATATAAGCCTATAATAAATACTGCTATTCCATGCAGGATAATGTACCAGATAAAAGGGGTAATTCAGAGTTGATCGTAGCAGCAAATTTGTTAGCAGTTGGACAAAACCATGTGCAGTGCAGTGGAAGGGGGGCAGATGTAACATGTGCAGAGAGAGTTAGATTTGGGTGGGATGTGTTCAAACTGAAATCTAAATTGCTGTGTAAAAATAAAGCAGCCAGTATTTACCCTGCACAGAAACAAAATAACCCACCCAAATCTAACTCTCTCTGCAAATGCTATATCTACCCCCCCCCCCTGCAGTGCACATGATTTTGCCCAACTGCTAACAAATTTGCTGCTGCGATCAACTCTGAATTACCCCAAATAACAGCAATGCACTGTAGAAAATACACCATAGCCCTGTGCAGCATAAGATAACATGTATAATGTATAATTCAAGTTATATGTATAATTATAAGTATAAATATAAGTATAATGTATAATTCAAGAACCTGATCTCTGTAGGAGGGTGTGGGCCCTCATGAAGTGGGCCCATCGGGGAAGGGGGGGGGGGGGGGGGTTCAGCTGTATCCCTGTGGGCCAGTCCAGCCCTCCCTCCAAACTCGTCCAAATACAAGATGTTACTGGGTTTATTTAATACTTCCCAATACTCACTTTTTATAGGGATTTGGGCACAGAGGGTAGAAAGTGAGATCTCGTAGGGGAGATGTCCATCAGACAACCTCTGATGAGATCGCTCACATAAAGCTGCTGCTCTTCAAGGTTCAGAGCTCCTCTGACTCTTTATTGTGCTGAATCTCATGAGGCCTCCCATGCTGCTCTGTGTGCCATTAAACCCAGCAGCACCCAATGCTGCACTATGCCTGATTGCAATACGGCTGAAACCCTGCTCCACTCATTGGAGACACATACTGGTAGTAGCTGCCAGGGCGTCTAATGCGTAATCCGACCCGAGTACCTGCCCCCTATCTCTTGTCACCTCCTCTAGTTCCTATCTCTTGTCACCTCCTCTAGTTCCTATCTCTTGTCACCTCCTCTAGTTCCTATCTCTTGTCACCCCCTCTAATTTTGCCACTGGCACATTCTAAATTTTAGAGAAAAAGCTATTTTTAGACCTGTTTAAATGTTAAGTCCCGGTGTCGTTTTTTAAATGTTGCTTTCTCACGTCAACAATTAATTGCTCATTATCAGAGCTTGTGCATTATAAAGAATAGTGTAACCTACCATTGCAAATGGAGAAGAGATAAATTACTAAGTAATTTGCCTGGCGCTGATCATGGACTGTTTTACTAAAAAGCAGCTAATCAATAACAGGATATTAGCCCAGGTTCCCAAAAGACAATAGTAGAAAATTTTAATTAGCGCTGAAAAGCTGAATGTAATAAAAAATGTACAAATTTATTAATCCCTTGTTTTGGCTTGATTATGGAATCCAACTGGTCCAATTAAAGCTCAGGTCCTGTTTTGCCAAACGTCCAAGTCGCAGGTGTAGCTCCTTTAGCAGACTTCCAGGCTTTCCTTTGAGTAATAGAAGGTGCAGCGTCCAGCTCCTCCACCAATGCGTTTCGCTGTTTACCACAGCTTTTTCAAGGTGATAAAGTGCAGTGCCCAAATGCCTTTTTTATAGCAGCGCTAATGACCCATGTTTAACAGGTGATCTACATTCAATCATTCAAATAACTTTTAAAAATCAGATTACATTCAGCTCTCTTGTTCATTGATAGACACACTAATTGTACTGTATAATTAAGGACAAAGGTCCTAATTCCAATTCATGTTGGTAATTACTTCCATCTCGCTATACAATTGTTCCTGGACTGTGGCTGTACCAAATAGATGAAACTGATGCAAAAGTTCCAGCTTATTATTAACAATTTTTATTGAGACAAATAGAATCAAATGCAGTGCTATGATAGGCCCATTTCTTATATTTAAATCATGTTTTTTATGATGTTGCAACATTAGAATTATTGTGTAATGTATTAATAAATTTGTACGTTTTTTATTACATTCAGCTCTTCAGCGCTAATTTTAATTTTCTACTATTACCATTGCATATGGGCCTAGGCGATTGTACAGTTGGGGTCACAAGAGAACACTCTAATAACTCCATTACGTTAAGTTGCAGAACGCATATAAATGTAGCACGTAGGGGCTGATTCAGAGGTTGACACTAAGCAGTAGCAGCTGTGACTTTGGTCTCAGCTACCAAAGCAAAATGATGCTAATGCTGCAGACAATGGGCTGTCTACTGAGGCACCCACGGCGGCGGCTCTAATCCACGCACCATCGAACGGACATCAGCCGCACTGTTGGACTCGGCGCAACCCTATGTTTGCTCACAATGACCAAGGGTATTTGGCTGCTGGTGTCAGTGGAACTGCGTCTCCCAATACATCCCTGACACTTGCATACCCACCGACATCACCCAGGATCAGTTCCGAACTGCGTCCATCGGCATTACCCAGCAGTTCCGAACTGCGTCCATCGGCATTACCCATTGGGATGCATGCCCAGTGCGCCTTGGACGCATGTGCATAAATAAAGCATTGGGTGCTTGCCCACAATGTTTTACTTTCATCCACATCAGAATCAGGCCCATAGCTTCCAAACAATGACACTATTTCCGCGTGCAGGTGGGTATGGGGTTTTTGAGCCAATGGTTTGTATACTTGTAACTTAAAAAAGCAAAATAAAAAAACATTAGTAAAAGCATGACTTTGGTGCCAGTGAGTGAGAGGCCTAAAGTGTACTGATAGCGGAGTGGTTGCTACAGACCAGTTTAAATGTTACACCTAAATGCAGGGTTAGTTTATGAGCCTTTCATACTGGCCAGTGGTAGGCACATCACTCCCTCTTTTAGACTGATGACACCCAGTGGTGGATTTTACCTATGGGCTGCAGCCCCCCAGATAAAATACGCCACCCAGCTCAGTGTCAGTGAAGCCAAATGCAGTCCTTGACTGCACTGGCTTCACTGTGACTGGCAGGGACTTCCTATTGGCAGTGCTACTCGCCAGTCACGCACACTACAGGTGTTTGCACCCTCTGGGACTGCCAGGCCAGGCTTCGATTAGCAGAGTGCTGGCTTCCAGACTGCAGCCAATGCAGTCCATAGAGCCAGGTTTTTGTGCATGGGCCAAACCATCGCCGCCACTGTGCTGGTCCCAGTATCTTTCAACTTCATTGTACAGGTGCTGAGACAAGGCGGCAGGGACCCAACAGCAGGACCAATAGTCCCCTCCTCCACCATAGTAGGAACCGTCGCTGATGCCACCACTTGCACAGTTTTTGGTATGCTGACCTTTTGCCCCCTAGCAGCCTCAGCTGGTGTGGTATGATATGTCAACATTCACAATGTACACACTGATGAAATGTCGGCATCATAACAGCCAACATTTTGGTGTTAATGACCTAATGACTACATCCCCCTCAGCAAAGGGATTATTTTGCAATGTTCTGGCGTTTTACAGTTGCATAGCTGCTGCTCTGATGATAACAAGACACAAGGCTCAGTTCTTCATCATACACTGCTTATCAGTCAGTAGGAGATTTTAGAAGAGTTGAGCAGTGTGTTGCATGGAATAAAGAAGTACTTCTTGTCTTCTTTCAGCAGGCAAACATGGAATTATTCATTGTACCGTAGATTTCCACATTCCAATAGATTTCATGTGATGTCACATACGGGGCAGGAGCAGACTGAAAGTGTATGGCTCCCTAAGCTCTGTACCCTGATCCTTAATCTCTGTACAATGATTATCATGCAGGATATGTAAGGAGAAATAAATGTCTTGTGAGGACAACTACCATGATCATCTGGTTCTAGCCCAATAACACGCCTCCAACCCCCATAGAGAACCTCCACTTCCCGAATCCAGCAGTCAGGCTTCATGTTCATTTCAAAAACATTAAAAAAAAAAAGATCTTACATCACTTAATAAAATCCACAAAGATAGTTAAGATGATTATTAAAAGGTTCATTGCATTGTGAGGGGTGTGGATTATTAGATCTACACTAAAAAAAAGTCTACAGTCAATAGGTCTACCACTAATGCTAGAAATGCATTAGGTCAACATGGTCAAAAGGTCGACAAAGAATAGGTCGACAGTAGACAAGGTCGACACGGTCAATTGTCGACATGTAATTGGTCGACACACAAATAAAGGTAGACACCATTTTAATTTTTACAATCAGGCTGTAGTTTTTATTAGAAAAGTGTTTTATAAAAAAAAAAAAATGTTATGTTTATATACCCAACTGTCACCATTCTGAGATGGTAATAGCGATGAAAGCATTGTGCCAGTACATACTGTACATTGCTACAATCCTTCCTAAATAGGAAGCTCTCTTACTAATTGTGTATGAGCAGTATGAAATCAATGTACAGGACAGCAGGATTCTTGTATTGTGATTAGACGTTATACCTGTCAGTCTTCAATGAATACATAATCACACATGGACCTTTCTTGCAGGAGTATTCATCACAAAGGGAGACGTGGGAGTTGGAACGATCGTGGGCTCAGCTGTATTCAACATCCTGTGTATAATTGGAGTCTGTGGCCTGTTTGCAGGACATGTAAGATCTATTGTCATTTATTATGTCACATATTTTTACAAGTTAATATTTTACGTATTGTCTTTTAAGGACAAATGTATCAATGGAAATGAAAGTGGAACAAAATTATGTTTTTTTTATATTGTGCTGGAAAGGGTGAATTCCACCTTACCTACAATAATAAAACAGATCTATTTATTCAGAAAGTTATTTATAAGTTGCTTGCTGTTTTATTCAGCACAATAAGTCAGCTGATTTGTTAATCAGACACAAATATCCCACAGCCACACATTGGTCTTTCCACCAGCGCACCTATTTATCCAGATTGTATAACATAGATGACACCACATACATTCCTGATTTTGGAAACTGACCCTGAAAATCTCGCTGTGACTCTTTTGAAGGCTTTTGGAAAAGAGTAAAAATGCCACTTCAAAGCTCAACATAGATCACTTAAAGACCAGCCCTTTCATTTCATCTAATTTGAACTCTTAAAACACTTCTTGGTTTAGCCTATCTTATGACTCCTGAGAGTCAGGTGGCATCGGGAACGTCTTTATTACTTCATAGGCTTCATCAAGTAACGTCCCTGATTAGTGCTGCCGTTTTAAAAATCAATAGCATACTGCACATGCTCAGTACCATACATACGCACACAGCCTGAGATTTAAAGTGTGGATGGATCATCCATACCTTATCGTATCTCTCTTTCCACTACTGGGCGGCAAATGGGTGGTTGCTATATGACACATATTACACTTCATCTTGTGTTGAGGGTGCGTTAGCGCTCTGTGCTTTTTTGGAGCATTCAAATGCAGATGGGATGTCTTTTTTCTGTGGGATCTTTTGCATCCAGCATGGGATGGGTGTCACTGCTGGTTCTAATAATAACTGCCACGGCTGCAGACTCAAAAACAGTGGATGGGACGGCCATCTGCATATAGGAAGTCTTGTGAATAATTGCGTCAGCATAAGATAGTACGCTCGCTGCTACGGACGGGCAGAAAGCAGCCGCAGATAAATCCGACTCAGGCCCTTATTCTGCATATCTATGAGCTTCCATAAACATGGCACATCTAACTAAAATAGGTTCAATGTCATATGCTCTAGAGACCCTCAATGTTTCAGATTTGTGATTGAACCTTTTATCTCATGTTAAAAGCACAATTTAGCTAGAACGTGAGACAATCACAATTCTGGTGGTCACAATACACATATATGTGTGGGATGCCAGAGTTTGGCTTGCAGCGAAGTGGCCTTCTCATCCGTATGATGTAAAGTAGTAATGTAGGGTCTCAGAGTTGGATGTAAGTCTATTTTTGAATTGTAAATATATGCATTTCCGTGCTGTGCAAATGAGCCAAAAACATCTGTCTTTAGGGTGGTGGAATAGAGGAAACCATAAGTTCAGTACAGTAATCGCATGCACACATACATCCCCTGGAGATTCAACCTAATGAGGTGTGTCTTTGCATACATTGGAGTTCTGTAAGATATGTGATGATGATGATAATGATGATGATGATGATGATGATGATGATGATGATAACAACACCAGCAGAACTTTCTACTCACTTCTGATTGGCTATTGTGTATTGACTAATGGTACTTCATTCATTAGTGTCACTACTATATACCTCACAACTGGTCCATTTGTGACTTGACACACAGGGATGGGGTTTTGTCAGAAACAAGCTACAGTATATAAGTGCTGGCAAATTGATAGCCATTAAGGGTATAAATACCCTGTTTGTACATTTGTCATATTACCTTTGAAAAAGCTGCAGGAACTGCAGCGAAACGAGTCAGGTGCCACTCCTGATCAACCACCACCCATTGGAAGCTGCATACTGTGTGCCCGGACCATATTGGACCTCAAATCACGCTTGCAGAATATCTATTGGTGGACAGCTTGCTTCTTGGCGTTATGCTACATTTATTCCCCATCAAGGACACCGCATTCTGGTGAGGACCCAGGACCCCAACATTTATCCAAGGGATTCCTCCAAGGGACTATACCTCCAGCGGCAGTTCAGCGGTAAAGTTGCAAGGACTGTGCAATCAGCCCTCATATTAAGTTATGTTCACCTATCTGCAGTCCATATATTTATAGGAACGGACACCATCAATTGAGCAGCTTGTGGCGGTGTTTTGGTGTATTTTAAATTTGCAGTTTTATTGTTTAATCTATTAAATTCTAATGAACCTTTCATTCCATCCATCTGTTTACGCTCTATGTTTCAACTTCTTTTAACTTAAGTGCTGCTTATCTTTATATTGTCTTTCTAGTATATAAGGCAAGACTCATAGTTGCACGTAGCTCAGAATTCAGACAGACCAATTTATTTATTTTTTGCATACTGCCTATACAATTTTTATGTACTGTCTCTAGAATCACTAATCCCCAGGACAGAGGGCCTAATTCAGACCTGATCGTAGCAGCAACTTTGGGGGTAATTCCAAGTTGATCGCAGCAGGAATTTTTTTTCGCAGTTGGGCAAAACCATGTGCAGTGCAGGAGGGGCAGATATAACATGTGCAGAGAGAGTAAGATTTGGGTGGGTTATTTTGTTTCTGTGCAGGGTAAATACTAGCTGCTTTATTTTTACACTGCAATTTAGATTGCAGATTGAACTCACCACACCCAAATCTAACTCTCTCTGCACATGTTAAATCTGCCTCCCCTGCAGTGCACATGGTTTTGCCCAATTGCTAACAAAATTCCTGCTGCGATCAACTTGGAATTACCCCCTTTGTTAGCAGTTGGGCAAAACCATGTGCACTGCAGGGGGGCAGATATAACATGTGCATAGAGAGTTAAGGTGCATACACACTGGGCGTTTTTGCCCAGCGTGTATGCACAGCGATGATTGCTGACATCGCTGGGCTGAAAAGCGCTCAGTGCATACACACTGAGCGCTTTTTCCCCCTGCAGGACGCTATGGAAAGCCGCTCACCCCGCCGTTCATCTACTGGTAATACCAGTAGATGAACGGCGGCCGCCAGTGATGAAGTGGGAGCGCGCATCAGCGCTCATCGCTTGTGCATACACACTGGGCGGCTTTGAGCTGGAAAAACACCAAAAGTAAGCTGCTTTCAGCTCAAAATCACCCAGTGTGCAATGGGCCTTTAGATTTGGGTGGGGTGTGTTCAAACTGAAATCTAAATTGCAGTGTAAAACTAAAGCAGCCAGTATTTACCCTGCACAGAAACAATATAGCACACCCAAATATAACTCTCTCTGCACATGCTATATTTGCCCCCACCCCCCTGCAGTGCACATAGGGGGTCATTCAGACCAGATCGCACGCTGCCTTTTTTTGCAGCCGTGCGATCGGGTCTGAACAGCGCATGTGTGCTGTCCGCAATGCGCAGGATTCTATGAAGAAATCGATCGCAGGGGTGATCGCAAGAAGATTGACAGGAAGAAGGCGTTCGTGGGCGGCAACTCACCATTTCCAGGGAGTGTGTGGGAAAACGCAGTCGTGCTCAGACGTTCGGAAGTCAGATTTCTGACGTCAGCAAAATCTCAGATCGTCGCGGCGGCTGAGTAAGTTCTGGGCTGTGCAGAAACCGCACAAACTTTTGTTTGTACGGCTCTCTGCACAGCCGTTCGCACCCCTGCACAGCAATTACCCCCTCCCCTGTAGGCGGCGACTACCTGGTCGCAGCAGTGCAAAAAACAGCCTGCGTGCGACCAGGTCTGAATACCCCCATAGTTTTGCCCATCTGATAACAAAGTTCTGCTACAATCAGGTCTGAATTAGGCCCAGCGTACAATGCACAAACACAAAGCAGGACATTTAGGAAAAGTGGTGCAACAGTAACTATACAATTAAGTTATTGTAATCCTTATCAAATTCTGTTACATTCTTTGCTACAGTTTAGAAAACTAAAGCAACAGTGACTAGGTCAACACCTAATATGGGTCAACATGGTAATTATGTCGACATGAACAAGGTCGACATGAGTTGTTGTTGTTTTTTGTGTTGTTTTCTTCTTAAAGTGACCGGGAACCCCAATTAGTGGACTGTATCCCCTCACATGGCTCGCTTCGCTCACCAGGCTTCGGGACAGGTTACTATTCCCAATCGTAGTCCACGTGAAACATTTTTTGTTAAAACTCATGTCGACCTTTTTTCACGTCGACCTTGTCCATGTCGACCTATAGACCATGTCGACCTAATGAATGTCGACCAATAGTGGTCGACCTAATGAGTGTCGACCTAAGTGCAGTCGACCTAAAGACTGGATCCCTGATATTATAGGTATAATTCAATAATTTTTTAAGGCTTTATAAGTAAGATGAAATGGGGTCACTCTTATTCTCTATAGCTGTGCCAATAAAAGAGTGTAATTTATAAATGATTTGATTTTTTTTGTAACTTTTATGTTGTGCTTAGTCGTTATCTTCCAGTGTCCTTTAATCTCCGCTTGCGTTCTGTTACATTTTCACTCTTAACGTCTAAGGTCACAGGCCTTTGAAATCTGTGATGCATTCTTATCAAAGATCAGCTCAGTCATATCAGATTCTCACATTTTCCTTTTATTTGTGACCTATATATTATCCCGTGTATTGCGCTCTTGCATGGAAACGAGATTCGTTCTTACTTTAGGTACAGTCTAGAGTCTCTGTAAACCTCTGCATTACTTCGGTTTACATTACATTACTTAAGCAGGTAAATACACCGTTATTTCGACCTCAGATCGTTAAGAAGGTACACCAGGTTCTGCTTTAATTGATGCTGTGTATTAGTATTATAGCACCTTTCTTACGTTTTCAGACTGTGTAAAAGTATTCAAATGCTGCTATAATTGGAAGTGATTATAATATTTGTCTGTAATTAATGACATTGCAAATTAACTGCACCCTGTTTTTGCACTGTGCACGCTCCGAAGCTGAGCAAGTACGGACAATGCAGAGTGGCATGCAACTCAGTCCTATCTCCACTCAGTGCTGAAGGGGCATAGCTAGGCTGTAATGGGGTATTTGCATATTGGCTATATGCAGACTTATGATATTACTGAAATGCAGTGAAAAGAAACCCTGGATTTTACTACATGCATAAGTTTTCATTACTAGTGCGTTATTATTTGCTAGAGCCACATTTTGCTGGTACTGTCCAGTATCTGCTCTGCATACTAGTCAGTTGCTGACTGAAGTCCAGAGGCTGCCAAATCTCGCACCAGTGATTTCCAGAATTCCAAGGGCAGTTAGGGCTGGATTAGCACAAGAGGGCAAGCCAAGACTTACTTAAATAACGTGCGGTGCACTGGCGTAACTACAGCATAACACCCACAGCATGGTACCCCTGGCAACGAGCATGACACTCAGAGTATGAAACCCCTGACAACGAGCATTTCACCCCTGGCAATGAGCATTACACCCCTGACAACCAGCATTATACCCAGAGCATGAAACCCCTGGCAACAAGCATGGAACCCCTGGCAACGAACATGACACCCAGAGTATGAAACCCCTAGCCATGAGTATGACACCCAGCGCATGAAACCCCTGGCAACGAGCATGACACCCAGAGCATGAGACCCCTGGCAACAAGCAGATAATTTAAAAGTAAATAGGAACCTTATTGTGGGGCATAATATGTCACAGGCATTGTGGTGTGTGGTATAATGTGTCACAGGCATTGCAGTATGGAATATTGTGTAATGGGCATTACGGTGTGTGGCATAATGTAAGGGGCATTGTAAGGGGCATTACGGTGTGTGGTATAATGTGTCACAGGCATTACAGGATTTTTATTTCCCTGTGGTGGCCAATGTTTGGGTGTGCAGGTTGCAAAACTGGGGTAGTGTTGGTGACATAATCACTTCACGCTAAGATAATGAAGGGCAGGGTACTCAGAGAAGCTGGAGCCGCAGGATCATGACATTATAAGTAAGTGTGGGCTGAAGCGAGAGGGAGGCTGAGGAGACAAAAGCAGGCTGGGTCTGAAGAGATTCTGGTGGGCTGGAGCTGGAGAGACACAAGGGGGGCTGAACTGGAGAAACACAAGGGGGGCTGAACTGGAGAGAAACAAGGGGGACTGGGGCTGGAAAGACACAAGGTGAGCTGGAGACATACAAGGATGGCTGGAGCTGGAGGGACACAAGGGGCACTAGAAAGACAGAAAAGAGCTGGAACTGTGGGCATGAAGGGAGGCTGGACCTGGAGAGACAGAAAGATGGCTGGAGTTGGTGAGACACAGGGGGGCTATAGATGGAGAGATGCAGTGGAGCTGGAGAGACGCAGGGGGTTTGGAGCTGGACAGACACAAGGGGGCTTTGAGGCATATAAAGGGGCATAAGAGGGCTCTAGGCTGTCATGTAAGGACATTATGAGACCCAGACATATTTAGGGGCATAAGGGGGCTTTGAGGCATATCAAAGGGCACAAGAGCCACTTTACTAGAGTTTGTAGAAAATGGCCTGAAATCTGACAAATAAAATGGTTATAACCAGACAGCAGTTTTGGCCACTCCTCCTGGTCATGTCCACTCTGTGGATATTTAAACATTAAAAAAAATGCTAACACTACGGACTAACCATGGGGGTCATTCCGAGTTGTTCGCTCGTTATTTTTTTCTCGCAACGGAGCGATTAGTCGCTAATGCGCATGCGCAATGTCCGTAGTGCGACTGCGCCAAGTAAATTTGCTATGCAGTTAGGTTTTTTACTCACGGCATTACGAGGTTTTTTCTTCGTTCTGGTGATCGTAATGTGATTGACAGGAAGTGGGTGTTTCTGGGTGGAAACTGGCCGTTTTATGGGTGTGTGCGAAAAAACGCTACCGTTTCTGGGAAAAACGCGGGAGTGGCTGGAGAAACGGAGGAGTGTCTGGGCGAACGCTGGGTGTGTTTGTGATGTCAAACCAGGAACGACAAGCACTGAACTGATCGCACTGGCAGAGTAAGTCTCGAGCTACTCAGAAACTGCACAGAGAAGTCTTTTCGCAATATTGCAAATCTTTCGTTCGCAATTTTGATAAGCTAAGATTCACTCCCAGTAGGCGGCGGCTTAGCGTGTGCAAAGCTGCTAAAAGCAGCTTGCGAACGAACAACTCGGAATGACCCCCATGTTCTAAATTAACACTGGGAATCTTTTAGGTGGTGAGTAGAAGAGCAGTAGGTTGAAATGAAAGAAAGTACTGGTCTGCATGTCTAACTCAGCAAATTCTAGCAGCTGTTGACTGGACATTCTGGCACTATTAGAACCCACTGAAAGTGCCCCACTGCTATTTGCTGGTGTGTTTGCCGCAGTGGGGCACTGATGTGAATAAAAAAAATATTCTTCAGCACTGCGTAATATGGTGTGGCGCCAAATAAAACAGTAATGATAATATGTCTTAAAATTTTCCTAACAAACACTTGTAAAAGCAGTTCACCGGTACCCTGGTAAATATTATGAGCAAATGTAATTTGTCATTCAACAATCTCCATTTGAATTTCATGAAAAATAAATTTAGTACACCACTAAAATTGTTTATTGGAGAGATTAAGATTTATTTATTTATCTTGTCGCTGTTTAGTTCTTCCATAAGGCTATCTTGCATGCGGACTAATCTTTTAAGCTTTCATTTCACTGACAGAAAGTAAATCAGACTTGTGCTGTCACTGTTCGCTGGTTGTGTGATTACATTTGGGTGATTATTTTTTACATTTATTCTGTTCCGGCCCTAACCTGGTTTGTTTGTGGGAAAAAAAAGAAATACTGTAAATAGTGGTGTGTGAATTTTCATTATAATTAAAAAAATATGTTTTAATGCAGCATGTTTACTTATACTTGTAAAGCTGATGTATTTCTGTTCAGAACATGTAAGCAGGGTTTGACTGGCCTACAGGGGTACGGGGGAATCCCCCAGTGGGCCCCACTGCCCGGAGGCCCACCTCCTCCTCTAGAGATCAGGTTCCTTATTGTGAATTTGAATCATACATTATACATAATGTTACCTTATACTGCACAGGACTATGGGGTATTTTCTACAGTGCATTTTTGTTATTAATCTGGGCCCTCATTCCGAGTTGATCGGTCGCAAGGCGAATTTAGCAGAGTTACACACGCTAAGCCGCCGCCTACTGGGAGTGAATCTTAGCTTCTTAAAATTGCGACCGATGTATTCGCAATATTGCGATTACTAACTACTTAGCAGTTTCAGAGTAGCTTCAGACTTACTCTGCCTGTGCGATCATTTCAGTGCTTGTCGTTCCTGGTTGACGTCACAAACACACCCAGCGTTCGCCCAGGCACTCCCACCGTTTCCCCGGCCACTCCTGCGTTTTTTCCGGAAACGGTAGCGTTTTCAGCCACACGCCCCTGAAACGCCGTGTTTCCGCCCAGTAACACCCATTTCCTGTCAATCACATTACGATCGCCGGAGCGATGAAAAAGCCGTGAGTAAAATTACTTTCTTCATAGTAAAGTTACTTGGCGCAGTCGCAGTGCGAACATTGCGCATGCGTACTAAGCGGATTTTCACTGCGATGCGATGAAAAATACCGAGCGAACAACTCGGAATGAGGGCCCTGGTACATTATCATGCATGCACTATCAGTATTTACTATATATATCAAGGAGCCCAGACCATGCACTCTCTAATGGTTAGCCAAACTTCTGTGGTTGCTAGTCACACCACCTCTGGAGAGTGACCACACCCCAAAACATGGGCTCTTACCACTGCATCCCCCCCAGTGGGCCCTTCATGCCCTAGTCCGACACTGCATGTAAGGCTCATTAATGCATACCTCCCAACTTTCTTATCTTGTGGAGCGGGACACCCCGAAAAGGGGGTGTGGCCTATGAAAAGGGGGCATGGCTTCGCAGGAGGACCCGCGATCGCGAGCCACGCCCCCGTTTTCGTCACTGAGGGGGCATGCCCAGCGCTCTGTGAGCCGCTGGCATGCCCCCCTCCCTCTGTCTGCACTGAATAGACGCTGTGCGCATGCGCACAGCGTCTATTCACCGCTGCTCTGCTAAGCAGAGCAGCGATTGACAGAGCCTCCCAACTGCCCCACCCACCGCGGGACACTGTGGCCCGCGGGTGGGACAGCGGGACAGTCCCCAAAAAACGGGACTGTCCCGCGAAAATCGGGACAGTTGGGAGGTATGATTTATGGACCTCAAAAGTGAAGTGCTTAATTATGTACACAAATAAAGCTACTTGTCCGCCCAGTCAGTGCATTCTATGGTGCATGCAGACTTCACCCCATTACATCAATCTGCACCTACATTTGACAATTGGTCGATTATACAGGGTGTAAAATGTAAAAATATTACAAGAAAACCTAACCTAATAATATTTTTGAAACACCCACTTTATCAATTTAAACTTTTACAATGTTCTCCTAAAACACTCCTCAGTTTAATTGTGTTGATGTATTTAAATGATCATGAGAGACTATCATTGTAGCTTGTTGTTGCATTTGTTGAATTCCCTAAAAGTCCACTTTCCCAGAGACATGCAACGTTAATGTTCAAAATGTGTCGTATTAAAATCCGGTCTCCAGAACCTCCTTTTTCGGGGGAGGTGACGGTGCTGTGCCTAGTACTAAATACAATTTAAGAGGGCTCTGTCCACCCCTTTATTTCATGTAAATGAGCTCTTCCTGCAAACTGAAATCTTGCTTTAGCATGCTGGTACATTTGAGCTTTACTCTGCATGTCCCCAGTCCATCCAACATCTCCTATTCAGCAGTGCAAAATTGCACCCTCACAAATTCGGGTCACATATCCATGCACATTACTATATAGGTGCAGTATTTTAAAAAAAAACTAAAAAAAAACTGTGGAATGATTTTGCAACCTTGATTATAGATCGCTGATCAATTGACTTTCTTTGTGCAATGTCCAATCAAAGACCCTTGAAAATGCTCAAAATTATATAAAGTGTTGGTGAAAAACACAAAGAACATTGTTAAGAGGCAGTACTTTAAATAATAATAGATGCTATGTAATGCAGTCTGCTACTCTCATGTGCCTGTAGATAAAAGTTTAGAAAAGATCTCCAAAAATCTTGGAGCCAAGGTAAGTGGGTATTGATTCCTAACCATGACCTAATATAATGCCTGATAGTCAAATAAGCATCTTGTCTACAAAAGATTTAGGAGCTCATGGATGGAAGCTAAAATGTCAAATAGACCCAGTGTCAAACTTGGACATGAAGGGCCCACCGGGGGAATGCGGTAGAGGGGCCCATGTTTAAGGGGTGGGGTCAGCCACCACAAACAATTGGCTAACCACTATTGGAAGTTTGGTGGCGTTTCTAAGGAAATGAACCAAGCACCATTGTTTATGATTGGTGCTGCTCCATCACCAGGTAACTGACCCTTTGATAGAGTAACCATGTATAATTTGAGAGCACAGTCTGGAACATGACTGTCAGGCAGTGGTACTCAGGGGGGCCAGTCCAGCCCTGAATATACCCCTTTAGTAGATTATCATCCAGACAGAGTTTACTCAAATTAAGCTAAAACCACAATTGGTGTTTGAGAAGACAATTGTTGTCTCGGTGGTGTGTATCCTGTTGATTGCAGGGAATCTCCAAAAGAGAGGTTATACTATAAATTAAATTGTATTATTGAACAAACCCTTAAGAATAAATTGTAAACAATACAAACAAATGGGTTTGTAGGATAAGCAAAGAAAGGTAGAAAAGAAAGGATTTATTGTACTATACAAAAATGAACACACTGCATATACTGTATGTACATTATTTTTAATGGTTCAGAAGAGCAGAATGTGAAGGTGAATCTGATAAATAAGATATAGCCTCTTGTTTCTTATTATTGTTCTGTTATGTTGTTAATGAGGTTTGTTACACATGTAGCTCAATTCACAGTTAGTAAATACGTCATAGTTTGACCACCAAGTGAGCAATTATTCCCATTCTACCAGTGGAAACATGGTTGTACTAGGAATAGGCAATTATATGCATGTTTTATTCCTACTAATAAATCATGTTGATGACAGTCAACAGTAGACCCAGAATGGAAATGTCAGGTTATTTCCAGCTGATTCATTTTGTGCGCTATGCAGAAAGTTAGCACAGAGAGCGACTCCTAGGGGATCCTTTCCTTCCAGCTCCAGCTGTAGACTGTTCTTTGGCGCAGAATGTTGGAGAGGTAAAGAAAAATATACGCTGCTGCTATTGTTATTATTATTTAGCGCCAATATTACTGATTACAAGTCTGCCGTCATGGCTGACTATTAGTCTCACTTTACTCTTACTTTAATAACAACATAAAGCAATTGAGACAGCTAAGATAAACTGAATATTACTATCATGTGGATATCATTTTTAGACTCTATGACCATATTCTGTCACACATTGCAGGCAGTTTCTGTAAGTAAGTAAGTAAGTAAAAGTTTTTTTCTGTAAGACTTAGTTGACTAAAAGAAAACTCACACAAACTTAAAATGGGATCAGTATGAGATCCCGGCGTATGGTATCCCGGCGTGGGAAATGCCGACACCGGGATCCCAGAGTTTAAAATACAGACAGGGGTGGGTTAAGGGTGTTCTACCCTCTCCCCACCCCACTAACTCCCACCCTCCCTACCTGCAGCCTAACCCTAACCTCCCCCCTTTGTGCCTAACCCTAACAACCCCCCGGAGGTGCCTAAACCTAGCCCCCCATCCCCGCTGCCTAAACCTAACCCTCCCACCCCGTAGCCTAACCCCAACCCACTGTGGGGAGGGGGGTGTCTAATCCTAACCCCCCTCCCCGCAGCTGAACACACAGCCTAAACCTAACCTCTCACCTCTGCAGCGCTGCGGTGCCTCCTCGTTCGGGATACCAGTTGTCGGGATTCCAGAGCTGGGATGTTCCCCCCTTTCTGAATGCCGGTGTCAGCATTCAGACTAGTGTTGGGATCCCAGCGTCGGTATTCTGACTGCCAGGTTCCCGACAGCCGGGATCCTGGCAACCTCCCCTTAAAATACCTTTAATATTTGAAATACAGATTAATTTAACTTTCACCAATCTGGGCCTATATTTACTAATAATCCGAGTTTGACCGATTTGTGTTTTTTTTTCTAAGTCCCAACACGGGAATTCACTAAGCACAAATCTCGGCAGTGTTTGGGCTATTCGTTATGGTTTTCAAGGCTAAGTTCAGAAATACGAATGAATAGACCATCGGTCAAATGCGGCTGTTATTTCATACAACACGGGTATTCACTATTAATTCGTATTTGGGTGTTAGTCTCTGAATGCTCAAGTGCGGGTGTTTTTTTTTTGCGATTCGTTAAAAAAAGCAGCAAAAAAATAGACCTGCTTTTTCCTGGCGAGTTTGGATAATCATGCACAGATCAGTGAGATCTGTGCATGGTTATCTATGGGAAAGGGTCGTTTAGTGTAAAAACTTTAAAAAAAATTGTGTGGGGTCCCCCCTCCTAAGCATAACCAGCCTCGGGCTCTTTGAGCCGGTCCTGGTTGCAAAAATATTGGGGGGAAATTGAGGGGTTCCCCCATATTTTAACAACCAGCACCGGGCTCTGCGCCTGGTCCTGGTGCCAAAAATACGGGGGACAAAAAGCGTAGGGGTCCCCCGTATTTTTAACACCAGCAACGTGCTCCACTAGTCAGAGAGATAATGCCACAGCCGTGGGAACACTTTTATATAGGTCCCTGCGGCCCTGACATTAAATCACTAACTAGTCACCCCTGGCAGGGCTACCCTGGAGGAGTGGGGACCCCTTAAATCAAGGGGTTCCCCCCTCCAGCCACCCAAGGGCCAGGGGTGAAGCCCAAGGCTGTCCCCTCCATCCAAGGGCTGCGGATGGGGGGCTGATAGCCATGTGTAAAAATGAGAATATTGTTTTTTGTAGCAGTGCTACAAGTCCCAGCAAGCCTCCCCCGAAAGCTGGTACTTGGAGAACCACAAGTACCAGCATACGGAGGAAAAACGGGCCCGCTGGTACCTGTAGTACTACTACAAAAAAAATACCCAAATAAAAACAGAACTCACACACCTTCAAAGAAAAACGTTATTACATACATGCACACCTACATTCACACATACTTACCTATGTTCACACGAGGGTCGGTCCACTTCTCCAAGTAGAATCCATAGGGTACCTGAAAATAAAATTATACTCACAAAAATCCAGTGTAGATCGGTCCTCTTCTGAGCTTGTAATCCACGTACTTGGCAAAAAAACAAACCGAAAAACCCGAACCACGCACTGAAAGGGGTCCCATGTTTACACATGGGACCCCTTTCCCCGACTGCCGAGATCCCCTGTGACTCCTGTCACAGAGGGTCCCTTCAGCTAATCAGGGAGCGCCACGCCGTGGCACTCTCCTGATTGCCTGTGCGCTCCTGAGCTGTCAGTCAGGCTGCGCACGGCAGATATACAATGTAGCGCATAGGCGCTACATTGTATCCAATGGTGGGAACTTTGCGGTCAGCGGTGAGGTTACTCGCGGTCAACCGCTGACCGCAAAGTTCCCACAATTGGATACAATGTAGCGCCTATGCGCTACATTGTATCTCTGCCGTGCGCAGCCTGACTGACAGCTCAGGAGCGCACAGGCAATCAGGAGAGTGCCACGACGTGGCGCTCCCTGATTGGCTGAAGGGCCCCTCTGACAGGAGTCACGGGGGGTCTCGGCAGTCGGGGAAAGGGGTCCCATGTGTAAACATGGGACCCCTTTCAGTGCGTGGTTCGGGTTTTTCGGTTTGTTTTTTTGCCAAGTACGTGGATTACAAGCTCAGAAGAGAACCGATCTACACTGGATTTTTGTGAGTATAATTTTATTTTCAGGTACCCCATGGATTCTACTTGGAGAAGTGGACCAACCCTCATGTGAACATAGGTAAGTATGTGTGAATGTAGGTGTGCATGTATGTAATAAAGTTTTACTTTCAAGGTGTGTGAGTTCTGTTTTTATTTGGGTATTTTTTTTGTAGTAGTACTACAGGTACCAGCGGGCCCGTTTTTCCTCCGTATGCTGGTACTTGTGGTTCTCCAAGTACCAGCTTGCGGGGGAGGCTTGCTGGGACTTGCAGTACTGCTACAAAAACCAATATTCTTATTTTTACACATGGCTATCAGCCCCCCATCCGCAGCCCTTGGATGGATGGGACAGCCTCGGGCTTCACCCCTGGCCCTTGGGTGGCTGGAGGGGGGGACCCCTTGATTTAAGGGGTCCCCACTCCTCCAGGGTACCCGGCCAGGGGTGACTAGTTAGTGATTTAATGCCAGGGCCGCAGGGACCTATATAAAAGTGTCCCCACGGCTGTGGCATTATCTCTCTAACTAGTGGAGCCCGGTGCTGGTGTTAAAAATACGGGGGACCCCTACGCTTTTTGTCCCCCGTATTTTTGGCACCAGGACCAGGCGCAGAGCCCGGTGCTGGTTGTTAAAATATGGGGGAATCCCTGTCAATTTTTTCCCCATATTTTTGCAACCAGGACCGGCTCAAAGAGTCCGAGGCTGGTTGTGCTTAGGAGGGGGGACCCCACGCAATTTTTTTCTTGATTTTTAACACTTTATCTTTTTTTTTAAAGGTGCACAATGAAGCCCTGCACGGATCTCACAGATCCAGCCGGGATTCCTTGTGTTTTGTCAGGGAGTGTTTTACTCATCACTCCCGTAAAACACTGCCTGACATTACGAATCACATCGACATCGGAAAAGACGAATGTTGCAAACTCGGCAGCTTAGTAAATGACCGTATCAGGATTCAAAAAGTTGCAGTAAAATGCACCCGATACCATTCGAGTTCAAACACCCTTAAAAACGGCTAAAACACGAATATTAGTAAATATACCCCCTGGAGTACATGTCCATAGATTATTTACCCCCAGTCTCTACTTGAACAATATAAAAAAAAGTATATAAAGAAGAATTAAAAAAAAATATTTTTTTTTTACTTTGAGTTAATATTAATATTACATTATTATTAATATTAATTAGTTAATATTAATTAGTTAATATTAATATTAATATTACATTAGATTTGCTTTATCATTGATTTCTTTAAGAAAAATTGACTTTCTATCTGGAGTCATCCCGTGGCTCCAGCTTAGTTTAGAATCAGCAAAGTCAAGCTGAATGAATGGAGATTTGCACTAGGGAGGCCAATCCCAGGATCGGGATCCCGGGATTTAGGCCCAAAAACGTCCGGGATTCAATCCCGGGATTGGAAGCTCCAATACCGAGGATTAAGGTATCAGCGTTGAACGTCCTCAGGACGCTCAGACGCTGCCCAGCTTTCTGCTCCCGGCTCCCCCGCGCAGCGTGACCTGTGACTGTGAGGTCACGCTGCGTTGTCAGCAGCTGCAGAGCCGGAAGGTACGGCGGTCTTCACCCGCCGCCTCCTCCCGGCTGCCCCTGCACTCACCCGCCCCCTACTCCCGGCTCGCCCTGCACTCACCCGCCGCCTCCTTCCTCCTCCTGCGTGCAGCCGACACAGTTGAAAGCCAATCCCGGGAATCCCGGGATTGACCATTTTTCAATCCCGATACCCGGGATTAAAAAAATGGCCCGGAATTGGCCTCCCTAATTTGCACCATTCAAAATGCTATAATTGTAACTCATTTTGATGAAGCATTGCTAAATAAAAATATACTACCGATAAAAGGTAGCATTCCTCATATACTACTGATAAAAGGTAGCATTCCTCATATACTACTGATAAAAGGTAGCATTCCTCATATACTACTGATAAAAGGTAGCATTCCTCTTATACTACCAATAAAAGGTAGCATTCCTCATATACTACTGATAAAAGGTAGCATTCCTCTTATACTACCAATAAAAGGTAGCATTCCTCATATCCTATTAGTATCTTGACAACAAAACTATAATATTGTAACATTGCTGATCATTCATTTCTTATGTTATGGAAGCAGAATCAGTCACATCTGAAGGATTTGTATATAGGAACAAGCTCATTCTGCATTTCGAAAAGAATGTACCTGCAAAACAATATTTACATATATAACTGCAGTTTCCAGAAGGCAGCATGGGCATCCTCTGGCTTTCCAGCTGGTATGCCAGCAGCTGGACGTCCACATGTTGCCCAAACCTGGTGTAGCTAATGATAGGTACAGCAGGTTCTAGTAAGCATGTGTTCTCTCTGCCTTCTCTCCTAAGCAACTGTGGATAATTACACTGGGCTGGTATCTGCACTGGTGCATAAGTGCCTGTAACTCCTGCCAGCTGTCACTTGTTCATTTAATGTTGTTCAAATAAAATGTGTTAGAAAAGAGCATAAGCTTCAATGAACTTTCAAGCTTTAAGGGTTATATTCTAATTGTTCCAACTCAGAATTAACATCCATTCCTATATTGTAGAACTGGACACCAGTCAGACACCAGGAAACCCCATAATGGGTCATTTCCTGTCTCCTCATTTGCCTTTACCATTAATTAAAACTCTGAGACTTCTGTGATGCTTTCATCAGCAGTTAATCCTAATAGAGCTTAAATATGCATGTTTTGGTTTTTAGACATGGAAAGAAAAATGTCATGTTATTATTCCATCCCTGGTGTAATCATTGACAGCTCATCTCACTGCATGAATATAATAGGGATTTTCTTGGCTTTGCTCAGCAGTGTAAAATAAGTAGCAATTACTACCTCTGTAGCAGTGCCCTCTGCGATCAAACCAAGAATGAGTGAGGCACACAAAGCACCAAAATTGGACAGAATTGTTTCTTTGCAGGAGGCTAATGAATAAAATGCTGTTGTACTTGGCAGTTTATCCCCAGAACTAGCTGGATGAGAGTTATTAACAATGTAGGCAATGCAACCCAGTACATACCTTGTAGCCTTCAGTTTGGCTAGAATGGGCAGCCTTTCTTAGAAATGAGCCATACTAAAGTTAAACAATGTAATAGTTTCTCATTTCAAACGGTAGCAGATTCTTTTTTAGACCTTTCCACAGTGTACAAAGATTGTGCCACCAGACCATGGTTTGTAGAAATCCACATAGACCCAGCCCTGGTTCTGAAGAATGTCAGAGGAATAACGTATGCTACTTTGTCATCTTCCAGCTTTTCTTTCTTACATATAAGATACAGTAAGCATAAAACCAATCAATGTGTATTTAAATGTTATTTATATTTTACGAAAATAAGAGGCATCAAGTGGCATATATAAATGTATGTAGGAACCATGCGGGGATGTTGCAGCATCCATAATGCTCTGTGGTGATGGGCTAAGAGCCATAATGCATTAATAGTGGTAAAAACCATAATGCTCTGCAGTGATGGTGGGAGCCGTGGAGCGCTGTGGTAATGGACAAAGAACCATGGAGCTCAGCAGTGATGGGGTAGAGCTGTGGTGCTCAGTTGTGATAGGCTAGGAGCTCTGTGATGGTGGTGATAAGAGCTATGAAGATAAGCATTGATGGTGTAGGAGCAACAGAGCTCAGCATGATGGACTAGGAATCATGGATCTCAGCAGTGATGGGGTTGGAGCCACGGAGCTCAAAGTTGATAAGCTAGGAAGCATGAAGCTCTGCAATGATGTTGATAAGAGCTATGTAGATAAACATTGATAGGGTAGGAGCAAAGGAACTCTGCATTGACCTTTGTAGGGGAAGGCAGCAAAGTAAGTCAGCCTAAATTAATAAATAATTGAAATCTGGTCCTGCACTCTGCTTCTGATGACCAGTGAGGTGAATGGCTGGGGAGGCACTGGCTAGTATCAGGGAGAGATACACATATAATTTGGTGGTTAGCTTTCACTACAAAAATTATAAGAATAGTACAAAGATGATGTGAATTAGACAAACATGTTATTTTTAAGTTAGAAATATCTTTTTTGTACCTTTACTATTTTAATCACTTATAAAGTCAAAACTATGGACTGTACTGGAGTATGACAGGTGAGGCTCAACCCCCTCCCCCACCCCACCCCGACCTTGACCGCACATAACTACTGATGACAGTAATGTCCAGTGGTGCAAGTAGAAAAAATGTCTTACAGGTACTGTGTGCGCGCATCCAAAAATGGGTGTGGCCAAATAGCACATGGGGCATGGGCAATTAAAATGGGGGCGTGATACACATATGGGAGGAGGGGCAGATACACATATGACCCCAATAGTGGCAGATACACGTTGCCCCACAGTGCCAGATACACGTTGCCCCACAGTGCCAGATACATGTTGCCCCACAGTGCCAGATATACATTTCCCCACAGTGCCATGATAATGCTGATTTGATTACCTTATAACCTTCACAATAATGGGTAAGAGACAGTACGCAATTGGCGTATGGGGTACCGTAAGGGTACGCACTTAGCGTAGCATACGCTCGGCCGTGATCGAGACGCACATGCGGCACGCTCGCTCACAGCTTAATGCGTGGTTTCGAGCACGCTATAGGCGAGCGACTACCGTAATGCTACGCTACCAGCGTAGCGGACGCTCGAGACCACGAGGAGATCACGAGCGGCGCAGACGCTCACAAGATGACAATCAGTAAACCTTGAATGTAACACACAGAAAGGATACTCTTATACTGTAAATCTTGTACTGAAACACTGTAGTGATATAACGCTGCTTAACCTTGTTAACACTAAAGCTGTTTGAGCGATTGAGACGCTCCTATTACCCACTGCAATGTAATGAACACACGATACCGTGCTAAGGATCCAACACCTTTACTAACAAGCTTTTAAGTTATATCGAAAAAGGTAAACAGTTACAAGTCATACACTACAGACTAACATATAATTCTGACAGATTATCTAGACAGAGATATACAATAACGTTACAATCTTAAACTGAACAGAGAGAGAGAGAGAGAATGTGGCCAATACAAACAAAGAGCGATATGATTACAGAGAATTACTTACACACACTGGGCATGATCGCTGCGCAGCCTGGTACCAGCTCCGAGTTAGTCAATATGAAAACCGTTTGTGGAGTGAGCGCGAGCTGCTCAGGCTGGCTGATCTTATATACACTGAGTACAGTATACTACAAAGGGACCTATAATCTCATTGTTCATTGGACACAGGAATGTCTCCTCGCATCATAACAAAAGGTCATAGGTTAGTTTGAACAGGTGGGCTGTGACTATATCAAACTGCTCAAGTGGGAGGGAATCTGAAGATTCCCGCCGCATGGGTAATGAATCGCAAATATATGAAATGTCCAGAATCTACTAATGGCCATAACTATACGCAGGAGCGATTAATCTTTACCTAACCAACACCGGATTGTTGCTATTAAAATGTTCTTCGGTTAGGTACCAGACACCACTGTTCAACCTTAATCAGACCCTTTGTACCACGCAAAGAGGGATTCCCAAGTCCGTGAACAAGTCACATTAAACAAACTTACAGTTATTACTAAGGGGAACATTATCTATAAAACATGCTATTTGGTTCTATTATTAAACGATTAAGTCGCCCGCTAGACGCACACAAACTCTACCGTAAATGCACATACCACGCGCTCGAGCGCATGGCCGAGGCGCCATCACGCGGCTGCGTATATCCACACGCATGGGAGAGAATGTGCACGTGCAGCAGGCACGCGCATGAGGTGAATATATGGCAACGTGTAGCATGATATTTTTCTGACTTTGACAGTCCACCCTTTGGCAGTCATCAATAACTGCCACTTCCTAAAAACAGTTCAAAAAGAGAAAAATATATGTCATGTAAAAATACATTTCTATGATTGGGTAAGGGAGAAGAGAAGAAGGTGGGAAAAAGGTATGACCTAGTGAGATAGTAGAAGCATGTATGTATGAGTCCATGTTTGAGGGGTCATGTATCATCGTGCCGTACGTGTTTTAAATCAAGCTTCGAGGTATTGCGAAGTATACATTTGAATTCCTTCTTATCCCGTATTACGGGTCTGTGGATGGGCTGTCAAACTTTACCGAGCTCTTTTCGGCTTTTGGTTGCAACAAAATGAGGGAGCACATTTTAGTTGATGATACATGAATGGGGGGATATGTGAGTGCTGATATCTGTGCCTATATTCCCTATCGACTATGTGTGTCATTACCTGAAGGTTGTAGAAATGAAGATAAGAAGCAATTATGGTAAATGCAGTCATAAACTATGAGTTTAATATACATTTGCCGATTGAGGTCTTGTCTGATGTCTTGTCTCGATGTACATGTTGACTGTAGTCTCTTTGGGCTTTTGCTATAATGCGAGCAAAGCCGTTTCAATGTCCATAAAATTTTAAATCACTAAAGTTCTGGGCTAGCGTTTTCATTAAAGTCACTAGGGATATTGGGGGCCGGCAACATAGTCCATAAAAAAAATCTTTGTATAAATGTGGTCTTCAAATCCTTCTTCCAAGCGAGTCTTTGTACCTTGGAGAAAAACAAAGGAGAAACGGGTGAAAGAAACGGACCGTGGAATCACATTTTCATCACAACATTGTCTCTATCTTTGGGTCCTACATCAAATTTGTTGTTGTAAGTACAGTGTCCTCGCTCCTTAGACTCATCACCCTGGTATTACTTTTACACTTCGCTAAAACCCGAACGCATCTAAATATCAAACCGACCAATATGATGACACCCAGAATACACAAAAGAAATTTCCCTACATCCATAATAATACCTTGGGCCCATTCTCCTAAACCAGAGAACCAATTTCGTGGGTTCAACCATGACACCCAACTGGTCAGCTCATTACCCACAGCAGCGAGTGTGAGATTGTGTTTCCTTCGAAACTCCCACTTTAATTGTAAGATGTCATCCATCTTTTGGTCTATGACCTCGGCTGGGTCCTCCGTGCTGGTTGTAATGTACGTGCAGCATTTGATTCCATATTGAGTTGCCAGGGTAACACCATACCCGCCTGTCACAGCTGTGAGGTAATTGAGAATCATCCTATGCTGAACCAGTTCTGTTTTGTAGGCTTGTAACTCTTTCCCAGTGTACCTAAATGTGTCGTCATACATTTCGGTGATATTGTCTAATAAATTTGCAAGCGCAGATATATATTTGTAATTTATCACTCCTCTGGCGGTACGAGTGATATCTAACGCGAGTAGGAATTGAATCCCGGTGGATTCATGGATCAGGTCAGAGGCCGAATGCTCTGTTCTTTCTATCAGGTGCCGTTTAACGATGTGCTCGTAATGAGTGTGAGTATAAGGAGCTTGGGCACTGCGGTGAATATCTTTCATTTTAGTGTGGGATACAGTCATTACTTCAGGCGGTACCTTTCCAATATAACATAACCCTTCTGAGTTTGGGGCAAGCCACTTATACGCCTTCCTCCCGCATATGAAATATGCATCATCGGGGAGAACATATGGGACGGAGTGTGACATAACCATATTACAAATTTTCCATATGAAATCTCCTAACCCTAATTCTCCCATCTGTTTAGTACACGTATCTGTTTGTACGACATGTGCACAGTATCCTGGTGATACTTCTCCAACTCGCATGATCCTACTTCCTAAGGTGTACCTATACCGAAAGAATTTCCTATGGTCGGCTATCTGGCGTATAAGTTCTGTGTCTATGGGCAATCTGTCGGCTCTATGTGAGAATGTCATGGTTTGATTACTCCATGACACTTCCCAATTTCCCGGCTTTCGGGGATTGGAAATGTTAAAGCATACTAAGGACCTATCCACATGATATTGGTGGAGCTTCAAACTAGGAGGACTAGAGATATTAAACCTCTTGTCTACCGGCCTCCCACCACTTAGCTCAAGTACCTCTCCTACAGTTAAAGGGAATGGTACTAATCCTGATTTACTATGGCCTTGAGGTACTTGAGAGCATACCCAACAGTCTGTCTGATTTAACACTTTACCCACTAAGGAGTGATAGTCACTCAATGGATGCCGGTCCATGTGGACATTAAAACTGGACTGACATTTCTTTATGTATCCATGCTCAACTAAGTTATCACAATGCCTACAGATGCAATTTTCTTCAGCTATCAATTCTTCATAATGTCTACAAATAACATGGCTGCTAGATCGTTTTCTGGTACTCGCCTTTGCTTGGTGATTGTGTTGCTATTGGAAATTTACGCCTCCGTCTCAGTCATCAGAAACCCATTCTGGATCCTTTCTCGACCTCACTGGTACTCTCACCGAAACAGACTGCTCTGGTCAACATCATGGTCAACAGGAAAATCCGGATCACAGTCTCTTGAGGCGAGTCCATCTTACAGGAGGAGAAAGAGAAATTTGTAATGGGGGTACAAAAAAAACAGTTTGAGGGGGGAGAGAAACTTGTTACGATAATTAGTTCTCTAGTCTTGTTGTTCTTCTTGTTCTGTTGTCATCTCAAAGGTGCTGTCTCTCAGTCTTCCAAACGAACACTCCGGTGATACAATATTCCTTCCAAATCAGCGATCTCTCTGTAAGGAGCAAAAATCTTGCATTACCATTTGTCTAACTGATGTGTGACATACCATCTTTAAAGCATGAGAACATGAGAAAGAAGAAAAAACAAAACAAAAGAGAGAGAGAACAATTCATATATATATGTTACATAAACCAACAATAAACAACGAAACATTGTCAGATCTTCCGTTCACCATCAGGCTGTCACATCTACATGTCCAATGGTATCTTTGCATAGTCTCTCCCACCAGTATTTCCATACTTCACCCTTTGTATCTGGCCAGGATACATCGATGCTGGTAGGTCATACTGGGGTTTGGTAGACTTCTGAAAAGGTCAGGTAGTCAGGTGATGTTGGAGCTGTTGTGGTGAACATCAGAGATGGGGAAAAAGAAACATTTTACAGATACATTACAATTTTTACCCGGTCATTCCTGTGTCTTCAAGGAACGACCTCCCAATTTGTTAACTGTTACCTCAGGCTTTATCAAGGTTAATGATCAACTTTCCTAATCATAAATGATATGTGTGGACCAAAATTTGACATGCGTGATACCTGATTATACTTCCGAGTGTCGTAACTCTGCTCGTGTTCTTGTCTAGGGGGTCTGACTTTATGTGGGCTGTTGCAGTTACTGGCATAATGCCCTTCTCTTTTACAAAGATAACAAACCCTTGGCTTCCTCCATGTGCCAGTGGCCTGGGGTTTTGGTCGATTTGATGCCTCCTCTAGTGCTTGGATGCTCATCACCATCAACCGCTCTCCCTGTGCTTCCCTGGTTCTTTGGATATTACGGTCATGCTCGATAGCGGACTCTCTTAATGCAGCCACCGAGATACCTCTCCAGTGAGGTAGAGAGGTTTGTACCCTGATTCTTAGTGTGTCTTTTAAGCCGTCCATTAATACGGACACAGCTACTTCTCTATGATTCACATTTGTTTTAATGTCTTCTATCCCTGTATACCTAGCCATGTCCTGCAATGCCCGATGGAAATAATCAGCAGCTGTTTCTCCCTCTTTTTGTTTGATGGAGAAAATTTTGTTCCATTTGACAACAGCAGGAAAATACACTCCCAACTGCAGATTTATTCTTTTCACATTATCTTGATTGTACTCATCCGTAAGGGGTACCTCTTCATCTAGTTTACAGTCAGCAATAAATTTCACTGAGTCGACATTGGGGGGTAAACATGCCCTCAGCAATACCCGCCAATCTTTGTTATTGGGCTCCACAGTATTTCCTAGCTCTCTAATGTACTTCTGGCTTGCAACTAGATCTTTCCTAGGATCAGGGAATTCCGACACCATTGATCTTAATTCCGTTCGGGAAAAGGGGCAGTGCATGGCGATGTTTCTGACAGGAGTGACTCCTGAAGTGTCAGTTTTCCCATTTGGCACTGCAATTACCCTGACAGGATTAAGTCCAATAACGTCATTCTGAGTTGGTTCTACAATATGAGGTACATTTGTTTGTGCGTGATATATAACACCATACGTACCTGTGGACACGACCTCACCTGACCCTCCGTTAGGGGGTTTGATTACTGCCTTTACCGATTTGGTCGCGTCCACCTGGATGTCTTGTATGATGGCTGCTGGGAAAGGTGCCGACATCGTGCTGGGCTCACTTTCTTGCTGGTGATCCTGAGGGAAGTTTAACATGGGGTGCAACTTGCATGGGTTAATAGTTGTACATTTAACAGTATTACAATTATCATTGTTACATTTATTACAATTATTCTTATCGTCTATAATACAGTTGCTAAGTGCATGTTTATCATTCACCAGTGTGCCATTCTCTGTAACCACCTGCTCTCCCGTTATGTATGGTGGTGGTGGCGCGGTGGCTATCAGTTTTCTGATAGGGTTAGATCCACCCGCTTGAGCCAATCCTCTCTGTATTTCACCCTCCTGTTGCCATAACTGTAAACAATCATAATGTCTAATTCGTTGCTTCCCGGATTTTATGAGACAGATCCTTCGCCTTAAATTATGCAATACCTCTGAGTCAAAACTACCTATCCCAGGAAATGATGCTTTATCCCCCACAGTCATTCGTGTCCATTCGTCACGAAAGGTCTCAGTGTGGGGACCATACTTCCCCCACATTACTAACCGAGCAGACCCTCGGGGTCTGCAAGCCTCTTCAGTCTGAACCCTGACTGCTAAACGTCCCTGTGTTGTGCACTTGGCTTCCATTGTGGACCTTTTTAACACAGAAAAACTTCCTAAAATGCACCAAACACAGAAGTCTACGGTGGAAGTTTTCCAAGCTCTTCCACCAGCTTCTTCTGCTCCGAGTACAACGAATCCGCCCCTTTTAGCAGACCCACGTAATCGTTGCAGGCCCTACCAGATCACCAAGATTTCACCAAGACTTATTTCACCAAGACTTCACCAAGATTTCACCAAGACTTCACCAAGATTTCACCAAGACTTCACCAAGACTTCACCAAGAGTTCAATACACTCATACCGTTTTCAACCCACTATCATTCTATAGTTTTCGGATCAGAAAAATAATTTCCCGTAATCTGATAGCTCTCCCCAGAGGCATTACAGTAAAGTAAGGTATTTAAACTAAATTTTGGAAACTGAAATCAATTTGTGCTATTATCGCGTGGCTATACTATACCGCCCCCACTAAAACAATGCTATTGTGCGATTTGAGTTTCGGTGGGCGTATCCGTACGCTCCGTTGCGTAATATACGCTCCATGCGTCGACTCTTGCGTTGCGTACCCTAGTCCCGCCCTTTGTTAGAGACACGTGTACGCCAGCCAGATATGTCCACAGAAATACAATTAACACGTTTATCAATGTAGATGATCTTTAAATATAATCATCTACTGAACACCACACCAGACTTCCTTGTATTTTAGGCAAGCCGTGCGCGTGTATTACAAATTACTCCTTAACGTATTATTTTTACTCTTTAACTACCAATAGCAACAAATCTTTCTCAGCACGTTATCAATTGTAAAATGGCAACCAGGAAAGTGATATGTGAAAATACACAAGCGAAAAGAAATACAGGTGTGTGCGTGCGTGTGTATGCAAAACAGAAATAAACAGTTTTAAAAGACACTAGCGTATTGTTCTTACCTCCGGTTCCGGATTCCACCCCAGCACTCCTTCACGTAGCGAAACAACGCTTATCTAGTCAGCACTACTGTACGAAGGGATACTGCCTTCCCACCCTTGCTGACAGATAACGTTTGTTTTCGCAAGTGCGGATATGTGGAGGACGGACGAGCCGCCAATTGATAATGCTGATTTGATTACCTTATAACCTTCACAATAATGGGTAAGAGACACAGTACGCAATTGGCGTATGGGGTACCGTAAGGGTACGCACTTAGCGTAGCATACGCTCGGCCGTGATCGAGACGCACATGCGGCACGCTCGCTCACAGCTTAATGCGTGGTTTCGAGCACGCTATAGGCGAGCGACTACCGTAATGCTACGCTACCAGCGTAGCGGACGCTCGAGACCACGAGGAGATCACGAGCGGCGCAGACGCTCACAAGATGACAATCAGTAAACCTTGAATGTAACACACAGAAAGGATACTCTTATACTGTAAATCTTGTACTGAAACACTGTAGCGATATAACGCTGCTTAACCTTGTTAACACTAAAGCTGTTTGAGCGATCGAGACGCTCCTATTACCCACTGCAATGTAATGAACACACGATACCGTGCTAAGGATCCAACACCTTTACTAACAAGCTTTTAAGTTATATCGAAAAAGGTAAACAGTTACAAGTCATACACTACAGACTAACATATAATTCTAACAGATTATCTAGACAGAGATATACAATAACGTTACAATCTTAAACTGAACAGAGAGAGAGAGAATGTGGCCAATACAAACAAAGAGCGATATGATTACAGAGAATTACTTACACACACTGGGCATGATCGCTGCGCAGCCTGGTACCAGCTCCGAGTTAGTCAATATGAAAACCGTTTGTGGAGTGAGCGCGAGCTGCTCAGGCTGGCTGATCTTATATACACTGAGTACAGTATACTACAAAGGGACCTATAATCTCATTGTTCATTGGACACAGGAATGTCTCCTCGCATCATAACAAAAGGTCATAGGTTAGTTTGAACAGGTGGGCTGTGACTATATCAAACTGCTCAAGTGGGAGGGAATCTGAAGATTCCCGCCGCATGGGTAATGAATCGCAAATATATGAAATGTCCAGAATCTACTAATGGCCATAACTATACGCAGGAGCGATTAATCTTTACCTAACCAACACCGGATTGTTGCTATTAAAATGTTCTTCGGTTAGGTACCAGACACCACTGTTCAACCTTAATCAGACCCTTTGTACCACGCAAAGAGGGATTCCCAAGTCCGTGAACAAGTCACATTAAACAAACTTACAGTTATTACTAAGGGGAACATTATCTATAAAACATGCTATTTGGTTCTATTATTAAACGATTAAGTCGCCCGCTAGACGCACACAAACTCTACCGTAAATGCACATACCACGCGCTCGAGCGCATGGCCGAGGCGCCATCACGCGGCTGCGTATATCCACACGCATGGGAGAGAATGTGCACGTGCAGCAGGCACGCGCATGAGGTGAATATATGGCAACGTGTAGCATGATATTTTTCTGACTTTGACAGCCAGATACACATTGCCTCACTGTGCCAGATACACAACTGCCCCCACAGTGCCAGATACACATTGCCTCACAGTGCCAGATACACAAATGCCCCCAGAGTGCCAGATACACAAATGCCTCCACTGTGTCAGATATACATTGCCCCCCAGTGCCAGATACATAAATGCCCCCCCAGTGCCAGATATGCCCCCAGTGCCAGATACAGAAATGCTCCCAGTGCCAGATACACATGTCCCCGCAGTGCCAGATATGCCCCCAGTGCTAGATACACATATCCCTGCAGTGCCAGATATGCCCCCAGTGCCAGATACACATGTCCCCCCTGTGCCAGATATGCCCCCAGTGCCAGATATCCCCCAGTGCCAAATACACATGTCCCCCCAGTGCCAGATATGCTCCCAGTGCCAGGTATACATGTCCTCCCAGTGCCAGATATGCCCCCAGTGCCAGGTACACATGTCCCCCCAGTGCCAGATATCCCCCAGTGCCAGATACACATGTCCCCCCCAGTGCCAGATATGCCCCCAGTGCCAGATACACATGTCCCCCCAGTGCCAGATATGCCTCCAGTGCCAGATATGCTCCCAGTGTGAGGTATACATGCCCCCCAGTGCCAGATATGCCCCCAGTGCAAGGTATACATGCCCCCCCCAGTACCAGATACATATGTCCCCCCAGTGCCAGATATGCCCCCCAGTGCCAGATACACATGCCCCCCAGTGCTAGATATGCCCCCTGTGCCAGATACACATGTCCCCCCAGTGCCAGATATGCTCCCAGTGGCAAGTATACATGTCCCCTCAGTGCCAGATATGCCCCCAGTGCCAGGTACACATGTCCCCCCAGTGCCAGATATCCCCCAGTGCCAGATACACATGTCCCCCCAGTGGCAGATATGCCCGCAATGCCAGATATGCCCCCAGTGCCAGATATGCCCCCAGTGCCAGGTACACATGTACCCCCAGTGCCAGATATCCCCCAGTGCCAGATATGCCCCCAGTGCCAGATACACATGTCCCCCCAGTGCCAGATATGCCCCCAGTGCCAGGTACACATGTCCCCCCCCCCAGTGCCAGATATGCCCCCAGTGCCAAGTACACATGTACCCCCAGTGCCAGATATCCCCCAGTGCCAGATATGCCCCTAGTGCCAGATACACATGTCCCCCCAGTGCCAGATATGCACCCAGTGCCAGGTACACTTGTCCCCCCAGTGCCATATATGCTCCCAGTGCCAGGTATACATGCCCCCCCAGTGCCAGGTATTCATGCCCCCCCAGTGCCAGATATGCCCCCAGTGCCAGGTATACATGAAGCCCCCCCCCCTGCTGCTCACCGCTGCTGCTGCTGGTGTCCTGTGTGTGTGTGAGGGGAGGAGAGCGCAGCCTGCGCCTCTTGTTCCCCTCAGTCTCCAGCGGGTGCGGGTGAGTTCAATCCAGCGCCGATCCGTGAGCCAATCAAAGCTTGCGGTCCGGCAGCCTTGGCTACCGGTCCGCGAGCTCTGATTGGCTCACGGGCGGCGCTGATTTGAACGAAGACATTGAGGGGCAGGAGAGGCGCAGGCTGCGCTCTCCTTCCCTCACATCAGCGGTAGCGCGCGGCGGCCTGTCGGTGTGGGTACGGCATACCCACGGCTAAATTCTTAAGGGTACGCTGTACCCACCCGTACCCGCATACTTGCACCGCTGGAATGTCACTACTACACTACTGACTTATTGAGTAGTGAGGATCTAGATGCCATCCTTCTAGCATTAAAACTTACTATGGGTAAACATATTTGTGTTCTAGATATCAGAATGACTGCCCATTCAAATTACAGTATGAGTTGTATACTGTATCTTTCAGTCTAAAGCCAGCTGGTATCCATAAATGTATATATTTTGTGTATTGGGTGCATAAACTGAATGCAACATAAAATATATTTCTCTGACGTCCTAAGTGGATGCTGGGGACTCCGTCAGGACCATGGGGGATTAGCGGCTCCGCAGGAGACAGGGCACAAAACTAAAGCTTTAGGATCAGGTGGTGTGTACTGGCTCCTCCCCCTATGACCCTCCTCCAAGCCTCAGTTAGGTTTTTGTGCCCGTCCGAGCAGGGTGCAATCTAGGTGGCTCTCTTAAGGAGCTGCTTAGAAAAAGTTTTTAGGTTTCTTATTTTCAGTGAGTCCTGCTGGCAACAGGCTCACTGCATCGAGGGACTTAGGGGAGAGAAGTTCAACTCACCTGCGTGCAGGATGGATTGGCTTCTTAGGCTACTGGACACCATTAGCTCCAGAGGGAGTCGGAACACAGGTCTCACCCTGGGGTTCGTCCCGGAGCCGCGCCGCCGACCCCCCTTGCAGATGCTGAAGATTGAAGGTCCAGAAACCGGCGGCAGAAGGCTTTTCAGTCTTCATGAAGGTAGCGCACAGCACTGCAGCTGTGCGCCATTGTTGTCACACACTTCACACCAACGGTCACGGAGGGTGCAGGGCGTTGCTGGGGGCGCCCTGGGCAGCAATGTATAATACCTTATTCTGGCTAAAAATACATCACATATAGCCCCTGGAGGCTATATGGATGTATTTAACCCCTGCCAGGTCTCAGAAAAACGGGAGAAGAAGCCCGCCGAAAAGGGGGCGGGGCCTATTCTCCTCAGCACACAGCGCCATTTTCCCTCACAGAAATGCTGGTGGGAAGGCTCCCAGGCTCTCCCCTGCACTGCACTACAGAAACAGGGTTAAAACAGAGAGGGGGGGCACTTATTTGGCGATATGTATATATATATTAAAATGCTATAAGGGAAAAACACTTATATAAAGGTTGTCCCTGTATAATATAGCGTTTTTGGTGTGTGCTGGCAAACTCTCCCTCTGTCTCCCCAAAGGGCTAGTGGGGTCCTGTCCTCTATCAGAGCATTCCCTGTGTGTGTGCTGTGTGTCGGTACTTGTGTGTCGACATGTATGAGGACGATGTTGGTGAGGAGGCGGAGCAATTGCCGGTAATGGTGATGTCACTCTCTAGGGAGTCGACACCGGAATGGATGGCTTATTTAAGGAATTACGTGATAATGTCAACACGCTGCAAGGTCGGTTGACGACATGAGACGGCCGGCAAACCAATTAGTACCTGTCCAGGCGTCTAAAACACCGTCAGGGGCGTTAAAACGTCCTTTTACCTCAGTCGGTCGACACAGACACGGACACTGACTCCAGTGTCGACGGTGAAGAAACAAACGTATTTTCCTTTAGGGCCACACGTTACTTGTTAAGGGCAATGAAGGAGATGTTACATATTTCTGATACTACAAGTACCACAAAAAAGGGTATTATGTGGAGTGTGAAAAAACTACATGTGGTTTTTCCTGAATCAGATAAATTAAATGAAGTGTGTGATGATGCGTGGGTTTCCCCCGATAGAAAATTATTGGCGGTATACCCTTTCCCGCCAGAAGTTATGGCGCGTTGGGAAACACACCTTAAGGTGGATAAGGCGCTCACACGCTTATAAAAACAAGTGGCGTTACCGTCTCCAGATACGGACGCCCTAATGGAGCCAACTGATAGGAGGTTGGAAAATATCCAAAAAAGTATATACACACATACTGGTGTTATACTGCGACCAGCGATCGCCTCAGCCTGGATGGGCAGCGCTGGGGTGGCTTGGTCGGATTCCCTGACTGGAAATATTGATACCCTTGACAGGGACAGTATTTTATTGACTATAGAGCATTTAAAAGATGCATTTCTATATATGTGAAACTCTGGCATCAAAGTGAGATGTCCATATCTGCCAGACGATGTTTATGGACACGACAGTGGTCAGGTGATGCAGATTCCAAACGGCACATGGAAGTATTGCCGTATAAAGGGGAGGAGTTATTTGGGGTCGGTCCATCGGACCTGGTGGCCACGGCAACAGCTAGAAAATCCACCTTTTTTACCCCAAGTCACATCTCAGCAGAAAAAGACATAGGGGGAAATTTACTAAGCTCCCGATTTTGACCGAGATGCCGTTTTTTCATCAAAGTGTCATCTCGGTAATTTACTAAACACTAATCACGGCAGAGATGAGGGCATTCGTAATTTTTTGCAAGTCCAAGTAAAAAATTACGAATGAATACACCATCGGTCAAAACGCGGCTGTTTAAGTATGAATCTCGGTCATTTACTAAGAAGTGCAAAGCAAAAAAAAAACAAACACTGCCGTGAAAAATTACAACTCGTAAAAAAGTGCTAAAAAAAAACAGACCTTTTTTTTTTCCCCGTGATTAGATAGGCATGCACGGATCCATGAGATCCGTGCATGTATATCAGTGGGAAGGGGTGGGAAAGTGCTTATTTTTTCTAAAAAAATTGCGTGGGGTCCCCCCTCCTAAGCATAACCAGCCTCGGGCTCTTTGAGCCGATCCTGGTTGCAAAAATATGGGGGGAAAAATGACAGGGGTTCCCCCATATTTAAGCAACCAGCATCGGGCTCTGCGCCTGGTCCTGGTCCCAAAAATACGGGGGACAAAAAGAGTAGGGGTCCCCCGTATTTTTAAAACCAGCACCGGGCTCCACTAGCTGGACAGATAATGCCACAGCCGGGGGTCACTTTTATATAGTGCCCTGCGGCCGTGGCATCAAAAATCCAACTAGTCACCCCTGGCCGGGGTACCCTGGGGGAGTGGGGACCCCTTCAATCAAGGGGTCCCCCCCCCCAGCCACCCAAGGGCCAGGGGTGAAGCCCGAGGCTGTCCCCCCCCATCCAATGGGCTGCGGATGGGGGGGCTGATAGCCTTTGTTGTAAAAGAAAAGATATTGTTTTTAGTAGCAGTACTACAAGTCCCAGCAAGCCTCCCCCGCATGCTGGTACTTGGAGAACCACAAGTACCAGCATGCGGCGGAAAAACTGGCCCGCTGGTACCTGTAGTACTACTACTAAAAAAATACCCAAAAAAAGACAAGACACACACACCGTGAAAGTATAATTTTATTACATACATGCACACATACATACATACTTACCTTAAGTTCCCACGCAGGTCGGTCCTCTTCTCCAGTAGAATCCAAGGGGTACCTGTTGAAGAAATTATACTCACGAGATCCAGGGGTCCAGGCTCCTCGGGAAATCCAGGGGTAATCCACGTACTTGAAAAAAATAACAAAACGGTGTCCCGACCACGAACTGAAAGGGGACCCATGTTTGCACATGGGTCACCTTTCCACGAATGCCAGAAACCCACTCTGACTTCTGTCTAAGTGGGTTTCTTCAGCCAATCAGGGAGCGCCACGTTGTAGCACTCTCCTGATCAGCTGTGTGCTCCTGTCCTCACTGACAGGCAGCACACGGCAGTGTTACAATGTAGCGCCTATGCGCTACATTGTAACCAATGATGGGAACTTTCTGCCCTGCGGTTGACCTAAAGTGACGTCACCGCTGAGCAGAAAGTTCCCATCATTGGTTACAATGTAGCGCATAGGCGCTACATTGTAACACTGCCGTGTGCTGCCTGTCAGTGAGGACAGGAGCACACAACTGATCAGGAGAGTGCTACAACGTGGCGCTCCCTGATTGGCTGAAGAAACCCACTTAGACAGAAGTCAGAGTGGGTTTCTGGCATTCGTGGAAAGGTGACCCATGTGCAAACATGGGTCCCCTTTCAGTTCGTGGTCGGGACACCGTTTTGTTATTTTTTTCAAGTACGTGGATTACCCCTGGATTTCCCGAGGAGCCTGGACCCCTGGATCTCGTGAGTATAATTTCTTCAACAGGTACCCCTTGGATTCTACTGGAGAAGAGGACCGACCTGCGTGGGAACTTAAGGTAAGTATGTATGTATGTGTGTATGTATGTAATAAAATTATACTTTCACGGTGTGTGTGTCTTGTCTTTTTTTGGGTATTTTTTTAGTAGTAGTACTACAGGTACCAGCGGGCCAGTTTTTCCGCCGCATGCTGGTACTTGTGGTTCTCCAAGTACCAGCATGCGGGGGAGGCTTGCTGGGACTTGTAGTACTGCTACTAAAAACAATATCTTTTCTTTTACAACAAAGGCTATCAGCCCCCCCATCCGCAGCCCATTGGATGGGGGGGGACAGCCTCGGGCTTCACCCCTGGCCCTTGGGTGGCTGGGGGGGGGGACCCCTTGATTGAAGGGGTCCCCACTCCCCCAGGGTACCCCGGCCAGGGGTGACTAGTTGGATTTTTGATGCCATGGCCGCAGGGCACTATATAAAAGTGACCCCCGGCTGTGGCATTATCTGTCCAGCTAGTGGAGCCCGGTGCTGGTTTTAAAAATACGGGGGACCCCTACTCTTTTTGTCCCCCGTATTTTTGGGACCAGGACCAGGCGCAGAGCCCGATGCTGGTTGCTTAAATATGGGGGAACCCCTGTCATTTTTTACCCCATATTTTTGCAACCAGGATCGGCTCAAAGAGCCCGAGGCTGGTTATGCTTAGGAGGGGGGACCCCACGCATTTTTTTTTATTATTTTACAGTGTTTAATTAAAAAAAAAAAAAAAATAAACCCCAGCACGGATCACACAGATCCGGCCGAGATTGATTGTAAAAAAAGTCGGCAGTGTTTTGCTAATCACTGCCGTAAAAATAGAAAAAAAACCACGAATGACATCGACATCGGAACAAAAGAAAAACCCGAATACGACAGCTTAGTAAATTAGTCGTAATCAATTCAAAAAGTTGCAGTTTTACACTTTCGATGTCATTCGTGATTGAACTTTGACCTGAATCTGGAAAATACGAATCTTAGTAAATTTACCCCATAGTCTTTTCAGCCTCAGTCCTTTCGTCCCCATAATATCTGCCCAGGGATAGAGGTAAGGGAAGAAGACTGCAGCAGGCAGCCCATTCCCAGGAACAGAAGCCTTCCACCGCTTCTGCCAAGTCCTCAGCATGACGCTGGGGCCGTACAAACAGGTGCGGTGGGGGGTCGTCTCAAGAGTTTCAGCACGCAGTGGGCTCACTCGCAAGTGGACCCCTGGATCCTACAAGTAGTATCCCAGGGGTACAGATTGGAAATTCGAGACGTCTCCCCCTCGCAGGTTCCTGAAGTTTGCTTTACCAACGTCTACCTCCGACAGGGAGGCAGTATTGGAAACAATTCACAAGCTGTATTCCCAGCAGGTGATAATCAAAGTACCCCTCCTACAACAAGTAAAGGGGTATTATTCCACACTATATTGTGGTACTGAAGCCAGATGGCTAGGTGAGACCTATTCTAAATGGAGTCACTCAGAGCAGTGATAGCGAACCAGGAAGAAGGGGATTATATGGTGTCCCTGGACATCAAGGATGCTTACCTCCATGTCCAAATTTGCCCTTCTCACAAAGGGTACCTCAGGTTCGTGGTACAAAACTGTCACTATCAGTTTCAGACGCTGCCGTTTGGATTGTCCACGGCACCCCGGGTCTTTACCAAGGTAATGGCCGAAATGATGATTCTTCTTCAAAGAAAAGGCGTCTTAATTATCCCTTACTTGGACGATCTCCTGATAAGGGCAAGGTCCAGAGAACAGTTGGAGGTCTGAGTAGCACTATCTCAAGTAGTTCTACGACAGCACGGGTGGATTCTAAATATTCCAAAATCGCAGCTGTCTCCGACGACACGTCTGCTGTCCCTAGGGATGATTCTGGACACAGTCCAGAAAAAGGTGTTTCTCCCGGAGGAGAAAGCCAGGGAGTTATCCGAGCTAGTCAGGAACCTCCAAAAACCAGGAAAAGTGTCAGTGCATCATTGCACAAGGGTCCTGGGAAAAATGGTGGCTTCTTACGAAGCGATTCCATTCGGCAGATTTCACGCAAGAACTTTTCAGTGGGATCTGCTGGACAAATGGTCCGGATCACATCTTCAGATGCATCAGCGGATAACCCTGTCTCCAAGGACAAGGGTGTCTCTTCTGTGGTGGCTGCAGAGTGCTCATCTACTAAAGGGCCACAGTTATGCATTCAGGACTGGGTCCTGGTGACCACGGATTCCAGCTTGAAAGGCTGGGGAGCTGTCACACAGGGAAAAAAAAATAAAAAATTTCCAGGGAGTGTGATCAAGTCTGGGGACTTCTCTCCGCATAAATATACTGGAGCTAAGAGCAATTTACAATGTTCTAAGCTTAGCAAGACCTCTGCTTCAAGGTCAGCCGGTATTGATCCAGTGGGACAACATCACGGCAGTCGCCCACGTAAACAGACAGGGCGGCACAAGAAGCAGGAGGACAATGGCAGAAACTGCAAGGATTCTTCGCTGGACGGAAAATCATGTGATAGCACTGTCAGCAGTTTTTCATTCCGGGAGTGGACAACTGGGAAGCAGACTTCCTCAGCACGACCTCCACCCGGGAGAGTGGGGACTTCATCGAGAAGTTTTTTCCACATGATTGTGCACCGTTGGGAAAGACCAAAGGTGGACATGATGGCGTCCCGCCTGAACAAAAAACTGGACAGGTATTGCGCCAGGTCAAGAGACCCTCAGGCAATAGCTGTGGACGTTCTGGTAACACCATGGGTGTACCAGTCGGTGTATGTGTTCCCTCCTCTGATTCTCATACCAAAGGTACTGAGAATTATAAGACGTAGAGGAGTAAGAACTATACTCGTGGCTCCGGATGGGCCAAGAAGGACTTGGTACCCGGAACTTCAAGAGATGCTCACAGAGGACTCAGGGCCTCTGCCGATAAGAAGGGACTTGCTTCAGCAAGTACCATGTCTGTTCCAAGACTTACCGCGGCTGCGTTTGACGGCATGGCGGTTGAACGCCGGATCCTAAGGGAAAAAGGCATTCCGGAAGAGGTCATTCCTACCCTGGTCAAAGCCAGGAAGGAGGTGACCGCACAACATTATCACCACATGTGGCGAAAATATGTTGCGTGGTGTGAGGCCAGGAAGGCCCCACGAAGAAATTTCAAATCGGTCGATTCCTGCATTTCCTGCAAACAGGAGTGTCTATGGGCCTCAAATTGGGGTCCATTAAGGTTCAAATTTCGGCCCTGTCGATTTTCTTCCAGAAAGAATTGGCTTCAGTTCCTGAAGTCCAGAAATTTGACAAGGGAGTACTGCATATACAACCCCCTTTTGTGCCTCCAGTGGCACTGTGGGATCTCAACGTAGTCCTGGGATTCCTCAAATCACGTTGGTTTAAACCGCTCAAATCTGTGGATTTGAAATATCTCACATGGAAAGTGACCATGATGTTGGCCCTGGCCTCGGCCAGGCGAGTGTCAGAATTGGCGGCTTTGTCTCACAAAAGCCCATATCTGATTGTCCATTCGGACAGGGCAGAGCTGCGGACTCGTCCCCAGTTTCTCCCTAAGGTGGTGTCAGCGTTTCATCTGAACCAGCTTATTGTGGTACCTGCGGCTACTAGAGACTTGGAGGACTCCAAGTTGCTAGATGTTGTCAGGGCCCTGAAAATATAGATTTCCAGGACGGCTGGAGTCAGGAAAACTGACTTGTTATTATCCTGTATGCACCCAAAAAACTGGGTGCTCTTGCTTCTAAGCAGACGATTGCTAGTTGAATGTGTAGTACAATTCAGCTTGCACATTCTGTGGCAGGACTGCCACAGCCAAAATATATAAATGCCCATTCCACAAGGAAGGTGGGCTCATCTTGGGCGACTGCCCGAGGGGTCTCGGCTTTACAACTTTGCCGAGCTGCTACATGGTCAGGGGCACACCCTGGCTGAGGAGGACCTGGAGTTCTCTCACTCGGTGCTGCAGAGTCATCCGCACTCTCCCGCCCGTTTGGGAGCTTTGGTATAATCCCCATGGTCCTGACGGAGTCCCCAGCATCCACTTAGGACGTCAGAGAAAATAAGATTTTACTTACCGATAAATCTATTTCTCGTAGTCCGTAGTGGATGCTGGGCGCCCATCCCAAGTGCGGATTGTCTGCAATACTTGTACATAGTTATTGTTACAAAAAAAAAAAAAAAAATCGGGTTGTTATTGTTGTGAGCCGTCTGTTCAGAGGCTCCTACGTTTGTCATACTGTTAACTGGGTTTAGATCACAAGTTATACGGTGTGATTGGTGTGGCTGGTATGAGTCTTACCCGGGAGTCAATATCCTTCCTTATTGTGTACGCTCGTCCGGGCACAGTATCCTAACTGAGGCTTGGAGGAGGGTCATAGGGGGAGGAGCCAGTACACACCACCTGATCCTAAAGCTTTAGTTTTGTGCCCTGTCTCCTGCGGAGCCGCTAATCCCCCATGGTCCTGACGGAGTCCCCAGCATCCACTACGGACTACGAGAAATAGATTTATCGGTAAGTAAAATCTTATTTATAATTCACATAAAGAAAAAGTTGTGAAAAAGAGTATTTGGGATCAGTCCATAAAAGTAGCACTTAATGGTATTCAAAGACCTACTTACAGAATATAAAGAGAAGAGTGAAAACTTAATGTAAGTTGTGGTTCACATACATCACAAAAAAAGGGGGGGGGGGGAAGCATTTTGAAGTCCAAGGATTTTGAGACATTCATTTTCCTTTTATTCTTTCATTTGAAACACCTTTGTTCCTAGCTCCAATGTGCAGATCTAAAGCCTTGCAGCATAGCCTGACCTGCAGCTGTGAGACACGTACTGTTCTTAAGAAATAAAACTATATGTGTAGTGACTTGCTCTACCACTTAATAAGTATTATTATTTTTCATCATTTTTTAGGGAATTCTAAATATTTGAGACAGTATTCCATGTATTTGATAAAGCTGGCAGCAGATAATAATAACAGCCTAACAAGTTTTGGTGTTTGGGTTGTCTTTTTCTTTGCTGGGCAGATGCTTTTTCTTATGCTGTAGTGCCTGTTTTTGATTAATGTTTTTAGCAATGCAAGGCATTTTTTGTGCAAATTCATGTTTTTTCCACAAGTGTGGTGCAGTATCATATTGCATGTTTATCCTGAAAGCCGCTGGGCGTGTAGGAGTTGTTTTGCTTATTTGGACTATTCTTTTCCCCTGAAAAAAAATGTGACAATTATTGTACCTTTTTTTGTACTATATTTAAACACAAATACCTGATTTTTTTTTCCTGTAAAATGGTTGCTTCTTTTAGTGTTTTTTTTGTTGTTTTTTTTACATTCTTAACCAAGAGACATTTAGGTGTGTTTTCCGCCTATGGGGTATATTCAATTAAGGTCGAAACTGCCGTCTTGTCGACTTTTTCAGGTCGGAAGGGGTTCCGACCTATTCAGTCCCCAGCATTTTTATTCGATAAGGCGGGGAATTCGACTTGTCGAATAGTACGTGAATTGGCGGTATAGCTGCCGATTCACGTGCTTCTGAGGGAAACGGGGCAAAATTCGAAAGTCGAACTGAGATGAGGGACCTGAGAGGAGTAGAGGGGGGGGAGCCGCAGGCAGACGGGGGATAGCAGCGCTGCAGGAGGATGTGTCATAGCCGTCGCTCACGGCAGCGTCCACCCGGCTCCAGCAAGTGAGGTCCCACTTGCTGGAGCCGGGTGGACGTTGCCGTGAGGTCTGGCGGCTGTGCCACATCCTCCTGCAGCGCTGCTATCCCCCGTCTGCCCGCGGCTCCCCCCCCCCCTTCCTTCCAGTCCCTCATCTCAATTTTACTTTTTTAAAGTGGAATTGAGATGGGCATTGAATAGCCCTTGTCGGATCCATTCCGACAGATGCATGTCGGAATGGATCCGACCTCAATTGTATATACCCCTGTGTGTATATACATAAAGAAAGTAATTCTCTTAACTTGTGTCATTTCCATTATAGCAGATCCAATGACATTGTAACATGAGGTATGTGACCGAAAAATGGATACAAACACACATATACAGACACACATTCCTCACAAAGATTAATAAATAACAGAATTAGCTAAAAATACAAAAATCAGTTAGCAAAGAACATGCTCTATAAATTGGCATAGTTATAAAAAATAAGTGCTTCTATAATTCACAAGGTGAGGTGAACTAAATTATTTTGCTGAGTCATGGAGAAAATGGAGTAAGATGAAGTTAGCGGTATATCAAGCAGTAAGACGTGTTTCCTTTCCATATAGATCTGTGTAATACTGTAGATCCAAAACAGAAATAGTATGAAAAACATTAACATATAATTAGTCGTGTCTTCATCTGGTCAGACTTTATTGTTGGACCCTGAAAGATACATGATTTATTTGGAGATGTGGCTTCTGGAAAAATAGGAACTTGATTGGGTGGATTGAGGAGTTCTTAAGTGTAATGTTGATGTGTCTTGTGTACATTGTGGGTAATTTTGTGTAAATGATTTTGAAAAAAATTTCAAATGTTGGGATATATGGAATTATAGTGGTTGGCATTAAAAATAAGGAAACCTGGCAACAAAAAAAAAAAAACAACATGAAACCTAATTTACATATTATTGGGATATGCTTTTGATGGAGGAACATTGTAGAAATCCTTTTTATTTTTATAATATACCATTATGATATGAAGTCAGTCAATGGAGTAATTGAGAGGATGCATTGATCTCCTTAAGAAGGAGGTAGCCATTTGGTCAACACTCAAGAGTAATGCTGTCAACAGAATGTTGATAGTAATATATTGTGGGAAGAATGCCGACACAGGTGTAATATTATTTAAAGCATTTTACATTTATCAGCATTATAACATTATTTGCTTTGCGATCAAGTTTAAAGTTATAATGCCGACACGTTTAAAATGCTTTACAATGCATTAAAACCGCATGAGCGTTCTTCCGTTGATCTAATGCTGTTGACATTTTGACTGTTGAAAGCAATACTATTGTTTTCAGTCTGTTTTCCTAAAATCTAACTAGCTGCTGCACCTCTTAGTTATTATGGGTACAAACTGTTACTTTAAAAAAATCAAATAAAAAGTCTTAAAATTGCGAAATAAGAATTAGTACTTACTATCCTTTTGAAAATAAGTCTTTAAGTGTTGTTTTACACCACACTGCAGTAAAAGAACTTTCTTAAAGGAAATACGTAGGTTTTGTCAACAGTAATGCTGATAACAGTCAACGGCATTATGTGGATGGGAGAATGCAGACACGGTTGTAATGTTATATAAAGCATTTGAACCTTGGGCCTAATTCAATAAGGATTGCAAATTCTGCTAAAAAGCAGTTTCTGTGATCAAATAGTTGCTGACCAGAAATAAAGAAAAAACGCCCATTGTAAAAATAGCGAATGCATCGCAATATGAGCGCTGATCGCAAAATCATACGCAATGGGGGTAATTCCAAGTTGATTGCAGCAGGAAATTTTTTAGCAGTTGGGCAAAACCATGTGCACTGCAGGGGGGGCAGATATAACATTTGCAGAGAGAATAAGATTTGGGTGGGTTATTTTGTTTCTGTGCAGGGTAAATACTGGCTGCTTTATTTTTACACTGCAATTTAGATTGCAGATTGAACTCACCACACCCAAATCTATCTCTCTCTGCACATGTTATATCTGCCCCCCCCTGCAGTGCACATGGTTTTGCCCAACTGCTAAAAAATTTCCTGCTGCGATAAACTTGGAATTACCCCCAATTACCAGAACACCAAAGATTTTTACTATCTGCGCCAGGCAAGGTCATCCACAACTTTTGCTAAACAAGAGGCTGGAAGTGGTCATCGCTGACGTCTGAGGCCCTCCTTAAAAACGCCTGGGCACGCCTGCGTTTTTTCAGACACACCCAGAAAACGTTGGGTTTGCGCCCAGAAACGCTGGCTTCCTGTCACTCGATCGGCGGCTGCATTGTGATCACAATGTTTACGCATTTTCTGTTGCTGTTTTTGCTAGCGTGTGCGCAATGTGAATGCTGCACATGCGCAGTCGTTCGATATTCGGCCAGATTGCGAATCGTTAATTTTGCGATCCAACCTGAATTAGGCCCCTTGTTGGCTTTACTACTAACTAAGAGGTGCAATTAGTTTAGATTTCATACTGTTAGTCATCTTATTGGATTTATTAGTCTGTCAGTACCATTGATGGAAGTACCTTTGAACACCTGAAGATCAATTCAACTGTCCTTCATAGCTTTAAACGCTCTTCTCTTTTGGCAATATGCAATAATGGGCATGCAAATTAACACAATTAATGGTGCAGGATAACAGTCTAGCCTTAATTGTGTCCTTAAGTACTTTTGTCATTTATCTTTCATTGTTCTTCCCATGGCTCTGAACAAAATTACTTTTAATAGGCAAAAAAATCCCAAAGCATAAATTAAAAAGTTAGTCCCACCAAAATATGCAAAATATTAATTAACAAAAATGTAAAGTAGATTGCACATTATCTGTAATTTGTAACAAGTACATTTGTAAATAATTAACTTTTTCTGTTCAGGGTTCCATTCAGCACATTAGAGATCTCAGGGGTCACAGAATATCAGTTTACGTGCAGATCATTCCGGTGCTTCACATTTCTGATAGTGTCGCTGGTCACACAGCTGGCTGCTTATACCCCTTTTCTCTATCGTCCTAGTGGATGCTGGGGTTCCTGAAAGGACCATGGGGAATAGCGGCTCCGCAGGAGACAGGGCACAAAAAGTAAAGCTTTAGGATCAGGTGGTGTGCACTGGCTCCTCCCCCTATGACCCTCCTCCAAGCCTCAGTTAGATTTTTGTGCCCGGCCGAGAAGGGTGCAATCTAGGTGGCTCTCCTAAAGAGCTGCTTAGAAAAGTTTAGCTTAGGTTTTTTATTTTACAGTGAGTCCTGCTGGCAACAGGATCACTGCAACGAGGGACTTAGGGGAGAAGAAGTGAACTCACCTGCGTGCAGGATGGATTGGCTTCTTGGCTACTGGACATTAGCTCCAGAGGGACGATCACAGGTACAGCCTGGATGGTCACCGGAGCCTCGCCGCCGGCCCCCTTGCAGATGCTGAAACGAGAAGAGGTCCAGAATCGGCGGCAGAAGACTCCTCAGTCTTCTTAAGGTAGCGCACAGCACTGCAGCTGTGCGCCATTTTCCTCTCAGCACACTTCACACGGCAGTCACTGAGGGTGCAGGGCGCTGGGAGGGGGGCGCCCTGGGAGGCAAATGAAAACCTTTTTTGGCTAAAAATACCTCACATATAGCCTCCGGGGGCTATATGGAGATATTTAACCCCTGCCAGAATCCGTTAAGAGCGGGAGACGAGGCCGCCGAAAAAGGGGCGGGGCCTATCTCCTCAGCACACAGCGCCATTTTCCCTCACAGAAAGGCTGGAGGGAAGGCTCCCAGGCTCTCCCCTGCACTGCACTACAGAAACAGGGTTAAAACAGAGAGGGGGGGCACTAATTTGGCGTTAGAAATATATAAAAAAGATGCTATAAGGGAAAACACTTATATAAGGTTGTCCCTATATAATTATAGCGTTTTTGGTGTGTGCTGGCAAACTCTCCCTCTGTCTCTCCAAAGGGCTAGTAGGTCCTGTCCTCTATCAGAGCATTCCCTGTGTGTGTGCTGTGTGTCGGTACGTGTGTGTCGACATGTATGAGGACGATGTTGGTGAGGAGGCGGAGCAATTGCCTGTAATGGTGATGTCACTCTCTAGGGAGTCGACACCGGAATGGATGGCTTATTTAGGGAATTACGTGATAATGTCAACACGCGCCAAGGTCGGTTGACGACATGAGACGGCCGACAAACAATTAGTACCGGTCCAGACGTCTCAAAAACACCGTCAGGGGTTTTAAAACGCCCGTTTACTTTAGTCGGTCGACACAGACACAGACAGGGACACTGAATCCAGTGTCGACGGTGAATAAACAAACGTATTCCTTATTAGGGCCACACGTTAAGGGCAATGAAGGAGGTGTTACATATTTCTGATACTACAAGTACCACAAAAGAGGGTATTATGTGGGATGTGAAAAAACTACCGTAGTTTTTCCTGAATCAGATAAATTAAATGAAGTGTGTGATGATGCGTGGGTTCCCCCCGATAGAAAATATGGGCGGTATACCCTTTCCCGCCAGAAGTTATGGCGCGTTGGGAAACACCCCTTAGGGTGGATAAGGCGCTCACACGCTTATCAGAACAAGTGGCGGTACCGTCTATAGATAGGGCCGTCCTCAAGGAGCCAGCTGACAGGAGGCTGGAAAAATATCATAAAAAGTATATACACACATACTGGTGTTATACTGCGACCAGCGATCGCCTCAGCCTGGATGTGCAGAGCTGGGGTGGCTTGGTCGGATTCCCTGACTAAAAATATTGATACCCTTGACAGGGACAGTATTTTATTGACTATAGAGCATTTAAAGGATGTATTTCTATATATGCGAGATGCACAGAGGGATATTTGCACTCTGGCATCAAGAGTAAGTGCGATGTCCATATCTGCCAGAAGATGTTTATGGACACGACAGTGGTCAGGTGATGCAGATTCCAAACGGCACAAAGGTGTATTGCCGTATAAAGGAGGAGGAGTTATTTGGGGTCGGTCCATCGGACCTGGTGGCCACGGCAACTGCTGGAAAATCCACCGTTTTTACCCTAAGTCACATCTCTGCAGAAAAAGACACCGTCTTTTCAGCTTCAGTCCTTTCGTCCCTATAAGAGTCATATCTGCCCAGGGATAGAGGAAAGGGAAGAAGACTGCAGCAGGCAGCCCATTCCCAGGAACAGAAGCGTTCCACCGCTTCTGACAAGCTCTCAGCATGACGCTGAGACCGTACAGGACCCCTGGATCCTACAAGTAGTATCCCAGGGGTACAGTTTGGAATGTCGAGACGTTTCCCCTGCGCAGGCTCCTGAAGTCTGCTTTACCAAGGTCTCCCTCCGACAAGGAGGCAGTATGGGAAAAAATTCACGAGCTGTATTCCCAGCAGGTGATAATTAAATTACCCCTCCTACAACAAGAAAAGGGGGTATTATTCCACACTATATTGTGGTACTGAAGCCAGAAGGCTAGGTGAGACCTATTCTAAATCTAAAAAAATTTGAACACTTACAAAGGTTCAAATCAAGATGGAGTCACTCAGAGCAGTGATAACGAACCGGGAAGAAGGGGACTATCTGGTGTCCCGAGACATCAGGGATGCTTACCTCCATGTCCCAAATTTGCCCTTATCACTAAGGGTACCTCAGGTTCGTGGTACAGAACTGTCACTATCAGTTTCAGACGCTGCCGTTTGGATTGTCTACGGCACCCCGGGTCTTTACCAAGGTAATGGCCGAAATGATGGTTCTTCTTCGAAGAAAAGGCGTCTTAATTATCCCTTACTTGGACGATCTCCTGATAAGGGCAAAGTCCAGGGAACAGTTGGAGGTCGGAGTAGCACTATCTCGGATACTGTTACAACAGCAGGGGTGGATTCTAAATATTCCAAAATCGCAGCTGATCCCGACAACAAGTCTCCTGTGCTTAGGGATGATTCTGGACACAGTCCAGAAAAAGGTGTTTCTCCCGGAAGAGAAAGCCAGGGAGTTATCCGAGCTAGTCAGGAACCTCCTAAAATCAGTGCATCATTGCACAAGGACCATGGTAAAAAAAATGGTGACTTCCTTCGAAGCAATTCCAGTCGGCAGATTTCATGCAAGAACTTTTCAGTGGGATCTGCTGGACAAATGGTCCGGATCGCATCTTCAGATGCATCAGCGGATAACCCTATATCCAAGGACAAGGGTGTCTCTCCTGTGGTGGTTACAGAGTGCTCATCTTCTAGAGGGCCGCAGATTCGGCATTCAGTTTTGGATGTTGGTGACCACGGAGGCCAGCCCGAGAGGCTGGGGAGCAGTCACACAAGGAAAAAATTTCCAGGGAGTGTGATCAAGTCTGGAGATTTTTCTCCACATAAATATAGCTAAGGGTAAATTTATAATGCTCTAAGCTTAGCAAGACCTCTGCTTCAAGGTCAGCCGGTATTGATCCAGTGGGATAAAACATCACGGCAGTCGCCCACGTAAATAGACAGGGCGGCACAAGAAGCAGGAGGGCAGTGGCAAAAACTGCAAGGACTTTTCGCTGGGCGGAAAATCATGTGATAGCACTGTCAGCAGTGTTTCATTCCGGGAATGGAAACTGGGAAGCAGACTTCCTCAGTAGGCACGACCTCCACCCGGCAGAGTGGGAACTTCATGGGGAAGTTTTCCACATAATTGTAAACCGTTGGGAATTACCAAAGGTGGACATGATGGCGTCCCGTCTGAACAAAAAACGGGACAGGTATTGCGCCAGGTTAAGAGACCCTCAGGCAATAGCTGTGGACGTTCTGGTAACACCGTGGGTGTACCAGTCGGTGTATGTGTTCCATCCTCTGCTTTTCATACCTAAGGTACTGAGAATTATAAGACGTAGAGGAGTAAGAACTATACTCATGGCTCCGGATTGGCCAAGAAGGACTTGGTACCCGGAATTTCAAGAGATGCTCACAGAGGACTTATGGCCTCTGCCGCTAAGAAGGGACTTGTTTCAGCAAGTACCATGTCTGTTCCAAGACTTACCGCAGCTGCGTTTGACGGCATGGCGGTGGAACGCCGGATCCTAAGGGAAAAGGCATTCAGGAAGAGGTCATTCCTACCCTGGTCAAAGCCAGAAAGGAGGTGACCGCACAACATTATCACCACATGTGGCGAAAATATGTTGCGTGGTGTGAGGCCAGGAAGGCCCCACGAAGAAATTCCAACTCGGTCGATTCCTGCATTTCTTGCAAACAGGAGTGTCTATGGGCCTCAAATTGGGGTCCATTAAGGTTCAAATTTCGGCCCTGTCGATTTTTCTTCCAGAAAGAATTGGCTTCAGTTCCTGAAGTCCAGAAGTTTGTCAAGGGAGTATTGCATATACAACCCCCTTTTGTGCCTCCAGTGGCACTGTGGGATCTCAACGTAGTTCTGGGATTCCTCAAAACACATTGGTTTAAAACCAGTCAAATCTGTGGATTTGAAGCATCTCACATGAAAAGTGAACATGCTCTTGGACCTGGCCTGGACCAGGCGAGTGTCAAATTGCTGGTTTTTTTCTCAAAAAAGCCCATATCTGTTTGTCCATTCGGACAGGGCAGAGCTGCGGACTCGTCCCCAGTTCTCTCCCTAAGGTGGTGTCAGTGTTTCACCTGAACCAGCTTATTGTGGTGTCTTGCGCCTACTAGGGACTTGGAGGACTCCAAGTTGCTAGATGTGGTCAGGGCCCTGAAAATATAGGTTCCAGGACGGCTGGAGTCAGGAAAACTGACTTGCTGTTATCCTGTATGCACCCAACAAACTGGGTGCTCTTGCTTTTAAGCAGACTTTTGCTAGTTGGATGTGTAATACAATTCAGCTTGCACATTCTGTGGCAGGCCTGCCACAGCCAAAATATGTAAATGCCCATTCCACAAGGAAGGTGGGCTCATCTTGGGCGGCTGCCCGAGGGGTCTCGGCTTTACAACTTTGCCGAGCGGCTATTTAGTCAGGGGCAAACACGTTTGTAAAATCCTACAAATTTGATACCCTGGCTAAGGAGGACCTGGAGTTCTCTCATTCGGTGCTGCAGAGTCATCCGCACTCTCCCGCCCGTTTGGGAGCTTTGGTATAATCCCCATGGTCCTTTCAGGAACCCCAGCATCCACTAGGACGATAGAGAAAATAAGAATTTACTTACCGATAATTCTATTTCTCGGAGTCCGTAGTGGATGCTGGGCGCCCATCCCAAGTGCGGATTATCTGCATTACTTGTACATAGTTACAAAAATCGGGTTATTATTGTTGTGAGCCATCTTTTCAGAGGCTCCGCTGTTATCATACTGTTAACTGGGTTCAGATCACAGGTTGTACAGTGTGATTGGTGTGGCTGGTATGAGTCTTACCCGGGATTCATAAATCCTTCCTTATTGTGTACGCTCGTCCGGGCACAGTACCTAACTGAGGCTTGGAGGAGGGTCATAGGGGGAGGAGCCAGTGCACACCACCTGATCCTAAAGCTTTACTTTTTGTGCCCTGTCTCCTGCGGAGCCGCTATTCCCCATGGTCCTTTCAGGAACCCCAGCATCCACTACGGACTCCGAGAAATAGAATTATCGGTAAGTAAATTCTTATTTTCCACTAGCTCAAAAAACACGGGTAAATGCACGGGGGCGCGCATTTACCCGTGTTTTTTGCAAGTGGAAAAGGGTAAACCCGGATCAAGTGACCCGTGAATCCTACCCGGCTATTTACCTGGGTAGGACACGGGACTGATCCGGGTAGGGTTGTAGTGTAAACGGGAGCCGTGTCGATGCGACACGGCTCCCATTTACACTGTATGGAAGGGCGGCGCTGGGAGATCATGTGATCTCCCTGCGCCGCCCCTGCCGCGTCACTAGAAGCGTCACCAACCCGGCATATGCCGGGTTGTGACTGCTGATGGGAAAGGGGCCGAGCACGGGTCGCAGCAGGGGGCAGCTCCCGTGTCAGGCTCCCGGCTGCGACCGGTGCTCGTAAGTGGAAAAGGGGTATTATTAAGCACTTTGCTAACTGTGAATATTTCAGAGGGGAGCAGGGTCACATAAAGGTTGCTTTACCAGTAGTTCATTCATACAATAGTTGCTGCTGTTGTGAGATGCGTCCAAGGGTCAACTGCAGGGGGCGCCATGTTTGATGTCATCACAGCTTTGCTGTCACTGCAGAATGCAGTGAACCATGGCATTTTGCAGTGGGAGATGGGGCACAAATCACTTGATCACAACCCTGTCCACCGCACTGCAGAATGTGCTTACAGTATATCTCTTTCATGGCCATTGGCGTTTCTATCATGGGTGCAGTGTGTGCAGTGCATATGAGCCCCTGGGTCCAGGGGGGACCACGCCGCACACTCTGCACCAAATTTGCTTTAATACTTACATTTCCGGAGTCCCGCAACAAGCGCTGCAGCCGCGGCAAAATCACACCCAAAATGGCCACCGCGCATGCACAGTACAAAATCTGTCTCCAGACCATGGGAAGCGCCATGTTCCCGGGAGACTTGTGCATGTGCAGTAGACTCCATCACAATGCCGCAGCCTACAGAGCAGTGGAGAGGAGGAGCCCACCCGGAGTCTGCACACAGGCTCCCTCCTCTCTTAAAATGCCCTTGTTCATGGCCATATGCCTCTGAAGCTGTCAGTAACAGCTCCACAGGGATTGTACTGCATACATGCCGATATTGCTGCCCCCTCTTCCAGGAGGGGGCAGCCTGGTCGGCGAACAGGGGGCGTGTCTGGTAGTGAGGGGGCGTGTTCGCGGTGTGGTGTCATGGAAACATCATTGTGCTCCGCCCCCCCACTATTCAGTGCCAAGGAAACAGGCCACTGGAGAGTGGGGTGGGCGGAGCTACGATGACGCAATTCAGCGCGAATCGCATCAACCTCAGACCGCCCACTGGTGCTCCGTTGTGGGCGCCCAAGGGGGGGATGCGGGAGCTGGTGGCAGATGTGGAACACTTGCCTACCTTTCTGTGGGGCCGAGAGCGCCCACCCAATTTTTGGGAGCCTCCCGGCCATTCCGGGAGGGTAGGCAAGTATGTTGTACTGTATGAGACTTGTGTCAGCTGTGCGCATACAGAGATCTGATGCCCTGATAGTTACACTACATTTATGTCACTGTATAATAGGTTTACCTATAATTATACCAAATGAGGATCAATTTAATTCTTTTTGTGTGCAAAGCAAATGTATAACTACTGGTATACAAAATCTCTACACAGGTTTTCCAGTATCATATTTGCCCATACAACAAATCACAGATTTCCAGCAGGTCTACCACATCATCAGGATTATGTATTTTTTTCCCATAATTACATGGTAATGAAAATATACTGCTATACTATGGGTAACCCGCTAGCCTTCCCCAATTCATGTTTCACTTTGAATTAAGCTGAGTAGGCTCTTGGTTGTGAAACTTGCTAAAACAAATTGGGAAAATTCCTGCCACCTTACCTAAATGGTGGGAACCTACCTTGGGACCCCTTCTGCATTGGCAGAAAATCAGTAGCTGGATGCGGTTACCTATGATGTCAGGCCTGCTTATGTCATATTGTGAATTTATTTACATTTGGAACAGTCAGAACTTCTAAACATTTGAAAATGGGACTTTCAAAGATCAATGGGACTCATATATACAAGCACTTTCATCATACCCTTAGCTTAACAAACCCTAGAAAATTCACAGAAATGACGCAAAGGCATTAGTGTACACTGGATGGATCATAAATGCAGCATGTCCTATAGAATTGTGCTGAATCTTCCTAAGTTTCTAATTGTATTGAGGTGTTCTTCAAATTCATTGAACCCTACTTTATGTTGTTGGGGTGAAATCATGTTACCATATCTTACACAAGACACTACAAAAACTCTAAACCATGCACTCATTATCTCCCGCATTGATTATTGCAATACTCTACTTACTGGTCTTACCAAATATAGACTCTCACCACTGCACACTGGCGTATCTATAATAAGCGCAATGTGGACCTGATTCAGAGTTGTACGCTATTGCACAGCCGCAAGAAAGCGGCATTACATTACCGAACAGCTAAAATGTAAATGCAGCAGGAGGCGTCTGGTGTAAATAGACATCTCCTGACCGCTTCCGTGATCTGGAGCGTCTGAAGACACACCATCGGATCACTCTGCATGACCATCAGTCATCTGAGTAACCTTCAGGTTACTCAGATTTCCGTCTGAAGTCTGCAACCGAGGTCCTTAAATCTGTGTCGCTAGACGCAGACAGTGACCTTATCACTCCCACAAAACGGAGGTGACATGCCTCTGTTTTGAGGAAATTACCCGGTCGCTGCCCCTTCCACGCCCCCTAATGCCCTCAGCCTGTAAATCAGGCTGGGGATTGGGGGGCACTGCGTGTGAAGGCGCAGGGCCCATTCTGCACTTGCGCAGAACGGGTCCTGCACATGTGCAGTGTCCCCACCGTGGGACTTGTACGCTAGCCATCGGTTTAGCATACAAGTCTGAATTAGGCACTGTGCGGTGCGCATAGGCTACTTAGTCCTGGGGGGACCACCCTGCAAACACTGCAGTATTTTTTTATACTTAACCCCTCGAAGTCCCACGTTGGCGGTAGCAGCGCAGCAGAAACCACTGGGAAAATGGGGCTGCATTTTCCCAGCATTTAAAGCATGCGCAGTGGGAAAGTCACAGGGAAAATAGCCACAGCATCATTTTTCCTGAGACCTGCCCATGCGCACTAGTGACCCTAGTACCCGGAGTCTACAATCCATTTTGAATGCAGCTGTGAGGCTAATCTTCCATGCTAAATGTTCATCGTCTGCTTATCTGCTCTGTCAGTCCCTCCATTGGTTACCTGTTTTCTACTATATTCAATATAAAATACTTTTACTTCCACACAAGGCTATTATCCAAACTGCACCAACAAACATCTCATTGCTTATCTCAAAATATCTCCCAACCTGACCCCTCTGCTCTGCACATGATCTGCTTTTCTCATCCACATGCATTACTCGCTCCCATTCACGATTGCAGGACTTTCTTTGGGCTGCTCCCACTCTATGAAATGCCCTCCCACGCACAATAAGACTCTCCTCTAGTCTCCAAACCTTCAAGTGTTCCCTGAAAACTCACCAACTTATCAAATTCCAGAACTGCCTGCATAACCTTCATAAGCTTTCCTATCTAATTACATCCCCTCTGTGCAGTCCACACATATCCTCACTTTTTTTTTTTCTCTTCACTTTCACATCTTTCTGACCCCTGGCCAACATTGCTGTATGACTATATCATACAGCCCACCAAGAACCTTTGCAATCTGGCTGGACAATTTTTCTTTAGCTACCACTGACCCTTGTGTATCAGTGCCTATTTTCCTATAGTTTGAAAGCTTGCAAGTAGGGCCTTCCTACCTCTATGTTTTCCTGGAAAGTTCAGCTGTAACAAGCTCTTTATTGAGGCCCAATCAGTGGTACCCCTAGACCAGAGAGAGAACTTCTACCCAGTGGAAAGACCCCAACCTTTTTTTCATGGGAATGAATAGTTCATTTTTCAAAGCAAAAGTACTATTATGTTTTAACAGGAGATATGCCTTAACATGAAATCGATGCTAAGTATAATAGGGGATAATATAGGGGGTCATTCCGAGTTGATCGCACGCTGCAACTTTTTGCAGCCTGTGCGATCAACTAGATGCCGCCTATGTGCAGTATTTACCCTGCACAGAAACAATATAACCCACCCAAATCTAACTATCTGCACATGTTATATCTGCCCCCGCCCTCCAGTGCACATGGTTTTGCCCATTAGAGGAAGATTTTGCTTCTGCAGTCAACCCTAAATTAGGCCCCATGTTTTATATTTAAATGTTATTTTATTAGATTAGATGAGGGCTGTATAGGCATGAAGCTATATAAGAGTCCTGATTTTTTTGTGATTGGTTAATTGTTACTACCTGTTGCTATGTAAATTAGGTGATGGTTATTTTGTTGATTGTTTGGGGGTTAGCCTATTAGGTTATTTGGGGGTGTTTACCTTTAAAGGGCTATTTAGGTGAAATTTGAATCTTGTTCATCCTCTTTTAGGTTTAGTTAGACCTTAAGAGTGAAGATTGTAGCACCCACTATTTTTGAATTAGAGCGACAACTTGTACGGCGGCCAACGGTTTTCCTAAGTTAGCCATACAAAATCTTGGACATTGGAAGTCTGCTGGTTTTAAGTCTTATATTTGCTGCAATATGGTTTGATGTTGCGCTACTTGGCGAACCCTGTCAGTTTTTGAATCAGTAGCATTCAAAAATGTGGGGTGTGAACAGATTTTTATTGTTTTCATATGAGGAGGCCTAATTACAATTGGCTAAAGGTCCACGGTACACGCCGTTTGAGTTTTCTCCTTTGTTTGGGTTCCTTTTAACAAAGTTTGTTCATTTACTTGGTTTTGGGTGTGGTCTCTGACAGTTAGGATTTTTTTTTACAGTATTCACCATTTCATCGGAGCAAGTATGGATGGTTGGTCATTCATATATTTTTTCAGTGGAGAGGCATCCTTTCGCTACTGTGCCATAGTAAAGTATGGTGAGTTCTTCACAGCGCAGGTCGTGCCTCAATTTTAAGAGATTTAGGGGTCTATTTACTAAGCCTTGGATGGAGATAAAGTAGATGGAGATAAAGTACCAGCTAATCAGCCCCTGACTTACCATGTCACAGGCTGTGTTTGAAAAATGACAGGACCTGGTTGGTTGGAATTTAATCTCCACCTGCTTTATCTCCATTCAAGGCTTAGTAAATAGACCCCTTAATTGGCTGGTGCTGGTTTTTGGTAGCGTCTTCTTTGCCACCCTCTATAAATTAGAGCTGAGCGGGTTCGGTTTTACTCGGATTTACCTGAATCTCCTTATTGGCTCACGGACGTTAGAGGCGGGCTGGCCCGGGGGGCAGGGTGGTATGTGTCCTCCGGGCCACGCTACTACCAAGGGTCACGGGCCGGCCACCACCTTCCACCACACCAGCGGTGGCCACCCGCGGCTCTCGAGCCGCATGCGGCTCTTTCTATCTCCGCATGCGGCTCGTAAGCTCCCGCAGCACCTCCCGCTGCCCAAGTCTGTAGTGCCCGGAGCCGGCCCGTGAGCCAATCATAGCTCGCGGACCGGCAACCAATCAGGAGTCTTAGCTGCCGATCTGCGAACTCTGATTGGCTCACGGACCGGCGCCTAATTAGAGAGAATCAACGCCGCCGGAGAGTGGAGACTGAGGGGCAGGAGAGGCACACGCTGCGCTCTCCTCCCCTCACAAGCAGCAGACTGAGCAGGGTAGCAGCGCGGCGGTGAGCAGCACTTGGCGGGGTGCAGTGTGGGGACATGTGTATCTTACACTGGGGGGACGTGTATCTGGTACTGGGGGCATATCTGGCACTGGGGGGACATGTGTTTCTGGCACTGGGGGCATATCTGGCACTGGGAGGCGTGTAGCTGGCAGTGGGAGCATATCTGGCACTAAGGAGACGTGCAGCTGACGGTGGGGGCATATTTGGCACTGGGAGCATATCTGGCACTGGGGGGACATGTGTATCTGGCACTGGGGGGACGTGTATCTGGCCCTGGGGGCATATCTGGCACTGGGAAGACGTGTAGCTAGCAGTGGGGGCATATCTGGCACTGGGGGCATATTTGGCACTGGGGGGACATGTGTATCTGGCACTGGGGGCATATCTGGCACTGGGGGTATATCTGGCACTGGGGAGACGTGTAGCTAGCAGTGGGGGCATATCTGGCACTGGGGGCATATTTGGCACTGGGGGTATATCTGGCACTGGGGGGACATGTGTATCTGGCACTGGGGGCATATCTGGCACTGGGGGCATATCTGGCACTGGGGAGACGTGTAGCTAGCATTGGGGGCATATCTGGCACTGGGGGCATATCTGGCACTGGAGGCATATCTGTCACTGGGGAAGCATGTGTATCTTACACTGGGGGCATATCTGGCACTGGGGAGATGAGTATCTGGCAGTAAGGGCATATCTGGCACTGGGGAGATGTGTATCTGGCAGTGGGGGCATATCTGGCACTATGGGGACATATATGTATCTGGCACTGTGGGGACATATATGTATCTGGCACTGTGGAGGAATATATGTATCTGGCACTATGGGGACATATATGTATCTGGCACTGTGGGGGCATATATGTATTTGGCACTGTGGAGGCACCCATTTTTTTGGTGTTTTTATATGTATGTGGCACTGTACAGGGGCTTTATTTGTATGTGGCACTGTACAACATGACTAAAAATGGGGTTATGACACAAGGTCATACTCCTACAAACGTCATACCGAAAGGTGTGCGCATAAAAATGGGGTATGGCTTTGTGACAACTATGCCATGCCCCCATTGTTGATATGGCTCTTACCCTTGACTGCAGATCTTTTCTGGCTCTTTGCCACTGACTGGTTGGCCACCCCTGTACTACACAGCTCTGCTGAAGTCGTGGCCGCACTGACAAATTTATAATAAAGTATCTTTGGGATAATTTACAGCAGGCCTAATTTTTTTTATTAATAAATATTTTTTAAACAAAAAAAAACTCCATTTAAGATGGCACCATTACTTATGGGCCAGTGCTCTGGACTTGCCCCCGAGGTTAAAAGTTGCCAGCCAGCTCCTGACGGACGTCACATGTTTTGGTTAGCCAATAAAAAAAATCCAGAAAAAAATAACTTGCGATAATTCTGGCGTTAAGAGCCGAGTAAATCCAAACCCGCTCATCTCTACTATAAATTAAAATTGGGTCATACTATTAATAACTGCTGTGGTGTCAACACACAGCATTGACAGTGGTCTTAGTTTCTTTATTTTTAGTTGATAAGTTAACATAAGGTGTTTTATCAATGGTTAAAGCAATAAATTAATGGACGCCTTAATAATCTTTAAAATATTTTCAAAATAAAATCCTCTTCAGGTGCTAGGGCTAAGCATTATGCATTCAAGCTATTAGCTGTTAAAGGTCTTTTTTCCATACAGGAAACATCAACATATATTTGACTAGGGCTCAAGATCACTTTTAATGAATCCCAGTTGACTGACTAGTTCCTACCCCTGTCTAAAGAGGTGATATCTCAGGATTTCCCTTGGTTACTGAGATAGCAGTTTGCCAGTTATCAACTATAAATAGCTATTTTGTCATATGAGTATTGTGTTCCACTAGGACATAAGCTTTAGAAGTCCATGGAGTAATCGGTGGAACAATAAAGTTGTGTGACTGCAGGTGTGGTTGTCGAGGTAACATTGTTAGAGATAATAAACATCAAAGTTATTACAGTGCCACATGCTCAGGGAATGATAATAAGGCTGTGTAAAGAGCAAGCTGTGCTGGAGAATTGCAAATAGTGCTTACATGATTTCAGGTGCTAAAAATAGTGGGAGCGAATATAGCAGAAATGTTGCAAAATTTGGCAAATATATAGTGGTGTAATTACAAAATAAGCAAAATTAAAGTAGCCATTACTTATAACCATGGTATAAGAGCTTAGAATATTTAGCAAATGTAATACAGCTAATAAACCTGTTGCTTAATTGTGATAGCTGCTAGAGCCGGAAGTGATCACCCCTGATGCATGGGCGACCCTTTAGCCTTCAGAAGAGCACACATCTTAGTAAAAATGTAAATAATAAATATAATCAAAGAAAGAGACCTCTATCCTTAATAACATATCAGCAGACAATTTAAACTTGAGTTATAAGGGGTTGGGGGCGGGATGTACTAAGCTTAAGTGATAATTTCACTGTGATAAAGTACCAGCCAATCAGCTCCTAACTTCCATGTCACAGGCTGCGTTTGGAAAATTACATTTAGGAGGTGATTGGCTGGTACTTTATCACAGTGAAATTATCACTTTCAAGGCTTAGTACATCCCGCCCTGAGTATGAAATGCCGGCTGTCGGGATGTTGTCGGTCAGGAGACCGACAGTGGCATCCCAAAAGTCGAATTACCCACTGGGTTTGGTAAGTGGTCTAACCATAACCGTACCCTCCCTTTAAGTTGCCTTACTCCAACCTTATCCCCTGCAACCTAACCTTACGCCCCCCACCCACCCGCAACCTGTGTGTGTGTGTGTGTGTGTGTGTGTGTGTGTTTTCTCCTATTGGTGCCTGTGTGTGTGTTTTTTTTTCTCCTATCGGTGCCTGTGTGTGTGTGTTTTCTCCTATCTGTGCCAATGTGTGGGTGTGTTCTCCTATCAGTGCCTATGTGTGTGTGTTTTTTTGTGCGGGCCTGCAGTATGTGTGTGTGTTTTTTCTCCTATCGTTGCCTATGTTTGTATGTTTTCTCCTATCGGTGCCTATGTATGTGGCACAGACCATAACTTACATGAGCACACCATCTGTTCACGCTACGGGGAGAGCTTTGGGACTGACCAGAATCTCCATGAGTGCTGGCCACGCTCCCTGCACCGATTAAAAGGGATTGCGCCTTAAGGACACGTACCCCTTTTCCGGGGTACTGCACCCTTGAGTGAACACTAACGCCCTTCAATTTTCCATACCCTCACTTCAAAATTCCCACTTTGACCACTGCGCAACCTTTCCGCGCAGTGCATGAATCGCGGCATTATGCCATTAGGAATAGTCCATGATGGTGTGAATTTTGGCACCACTTCGTCTTTCACCAAATTTGCCACTTTGATGTCCCCTCTAGGATCCCCTTAAGAAGAGATAAAGATTAGGCAGCTATGGGTATAGCGCAGCGGGTCTGAAGACCACCATAGTGGGTGATTAGAAGAGTACTCTGAGATGAGGTTGCAGATATATTGGAAGGGAAAGACCTGTACAATAAGTGGCATTATGGGTTAAGAATAATCATTTTAATTTAATTGCTAGAAGTACGAGAGACCCAGTGCATTAGAAGTATGGGGTAGCAGATTTTGTGCACATAGACTGGGGAAAATTGAGTTCTAATATACCGTATTGTTAAACAATGTCTTCAGTTTTAGTTCTGCAGAAATCTTCTCCAGCCATCATAAACAGAACAACAGTCTCGCAGGCTTCAGGCAATAAGGGCTGTTGGCCAGTCGCAGATGGCAAAGCATGGCATGTCCGTTATTTTTCTTCAGCCTTTTTGTGACATCATCTGCCGTCCCTCATGTTTTAGTCCACCAGATTGTACACCACACAGCAATCACTCAGACCTATCATGCCTTAAGCTCTATGAGCTGGCCTTCCTCATTTACCCCCGCACAGCATTAAAGGGGATCTTTGTCTAAAACCAAACATTAATTATGTAATGCCTGTGATCAGTACATAGCAATATACTTGGACTCGTCACTGTCTCCTGCAATCCTGTGTAAAAACTGCAGTAAACTGCACCTGCAGGAGCTTCCTTCTCATTGTAGCTAGCTGCACAGAAGCAAGCACTACAAGTTGCAGCATGCTATACAATCTGACATCTCACCACTCCATTCTGAAAGCCATATACACAGGAACAGAAAGACAAAATACAGATAACATTTACATTAGATAGGTTAAGTCTCCTATTTCTCCTATGTACTGCTCATAGAAGAAAAGTCGTTTTCGGTTTTACACATTGCCTTTAAATATGTCAGTTTTCTTTAAATCACCTCAATTTTATAATGTTTTATTATAATGTTATAAAATTTTATATATTTATAATGTTAATTTAAAATGTTATATATTTATAATGTTTGTTTTATATGCAGGGTTTTAGGGCACGGTATTGTGTTATAGCTTAATTTGTAGAAACAAGTATTATGTTTTCTGTACATAAAATAAGTATATAAAATGTACAGTACACTTATTTGTCAAAGAAAATGTCCAGGTAAACATCAATAAATAGGGGGAATTCAGTTATCCTGATAATTGTTCTGGTGGTAAAAACTGAACTTTTTTTTTCTTGCAATCCAAATTGAGCCCATTGTTATTGCCTGAAAAATGACCTGTTTCGGCCAAAACATATAGGATCCATGATAAGTGTTTTTGCTGCCGCGATCGCAAAAACAGGGCACTTGTAAGGGTTTTTTTTTTTTTTTCCAGCACCTCAGCAGGTCCCGGGAAAAAAAATCCACGATAAGTGTCTGCATCAGGCTGACTTTGGGGCTAAATAGATAGCCCAGGGGTATCCATTAGCCCTCGGTAATTTACAGTGGGCAGTTGAATCCCCCCCATATTTTTTATTGATGTTATAAAGCTAATGCTTAATGCATACTTGTCAACATTGTATGCCTCTCCACCAACCTCTCCATGACGTCTCAGGAGAGATGGGCTGTTTAATGCGGTGACATGATTTGCATCATTAAGCCCACCCACTCTTGTGTAGTGACACAAATCACAGCATCACGGAGTGGGCCTTAAGATCCTGATTCAAAGCGAACCATATCATCACGTACCCACACTTTCCAGTTAATTGGGGAAGTGGGCAGGATCCAAGAGGTTGTATACTGAGAGGCATTTGCTGGACATTTTGGTGGGAGATTAAACAATTATGGCTTAATATTATTATTACCGGTACTTGTACATTGTTATCATGTAGAAATTCTAGAAATGGCTGTAAAATTAGATACATCTGGGCTCATTTAGAGCATTTTCACTGTGAACAGAAAAGTATGTACGCATGCAAAGAAAAGTGTACTCAACATACTGAGGTACTGTATGAGTCCGACACATCTCAAAATGCATCCAACTCAAAAACAATAGTGTTTGCACCAGCCATGCATCATGCATACAAGTGTGTATGCCTAACTGACTAACAACTTTTTAAGATTTATGATTACAATTTATGATTGAATTAGTGTTAGGAATATTTGTGTTTTGTTTTGCCTTGCATTACCTCATTCCTGCCTCTAGGGGTCTCACTTGTTGCCTCAGGTCTGAATGGCAGTTGCACACTGCCTCTGCAGGGTAATTACCTGATTGTGTGCACCTGGAGCCCAACACCCTGCTGCTATTTAACTCCAGCTCACAGGCACTTAGTTGCAGATCATTGCGGTTCCGTATGGAGTGAGACTGGGCTCTCTCCAGTAACCCTGTCCAGATTCTGCCTTATTTGCTTCTTGGAGACTTCCCTGCAGTTTGCTAAAACGCATGTGCCTTGCTTCTGGACTTCTTACCCTGCCGGTTCAACATCTACATTTCTGGACTATTATTTGCAGTTTGTTTCCATTCCTGCCTGATCACTTCATTTTTGGGTATGTTATTTTTCCCCTGCTTGATTTAAACCCGGATTTCTTCATGTTTATTTTGCATCTATGTTTAACCTGAAATATTCCATTTATCGTGTTTTGTTCCATGTAATCAAGCATCCAGTTTATATTTATTTTTACCACCACTTTTTCCACAATAAACTTTACTTAATTTTCACCTGGCTTCAGCTGACATCTTTCCAAGCACGCACACACAGAGAACTCTAGAAATCGTTACAGAATGATCTGCCAAAATAAACGTGTGCAGGAGTTTTGTTTTGATTCAGCTGAATCTCATAAAATGGCTTCACTTCAAAAAGGTTCCCTGCCTCTCAAGTTTTTGCCGTTTTTGAGTTCTGCATTGCTGGTGGATTTCAGAGAGAAACTGGGGGGTATTCAAATCCTATCTTCAGAGATACTGTCTGCTCTGCCTGAAGATTCCGTAAGGTTACCTGCTCCCTTTAAGGAGACGCAGGAAAAAAGGGGAAAAGATCAGTCTGGTACTCTCAATTCTGGCTGCTGTTTTTCTAGCGTAAGCAAAGGCAAGTTTTGGAGTTTTCCACGACCCAGTCTCTCTGAGGAAGAAAGGAGACATAGAAGGGATAAGAAGCTCTGTTTTTATTGCGGCAGGTCGGGACATTTTATTCAGTTATGTCCTGCTCGCAAACATAAAAAGAGCTTTCCTCATTCTGCCATAGTGCCAAATTCTGCTCAGTTATGCCACTGTGGTGCTCAAATTTCGAAAGGAGGGGTGTCCGGCCAAGCGACCCCAGGAGGGGTGTCCGGCCAAGCGACCCCAGGAGGGGTGTCCGGCCCAGCGACCCCAGGAGGGGTGTCCGGCCCAGCGACCCCAGGAGGGGTGTCCGGCCCAGCGACCCCAGGAGGGGTGTCCGGCCCTGCGACCCCAGGAGGGGTGTCCGGCCCTGCGACCCCAGGAGGGGTGTCCGGCCCTGCGACCCCAGGAGGGGTGTCCGGCCCTGCGACCCCAGGAGGGGTGTCCGGCCCTGCGACCCCAGGAGGGGTGTCCGGCCCTGCGACCCCAGGAGGGGTGTCCGGCCCTGCGACCCCAGGAGGGGTGTCCGGCCCTGCGACCCCAGGAGGGGTGTCCGGCCCTGCGACCCCAGGAGGGGTGTCCGGCCCTGCGACCCCAGGAGGGGTGTCCGGCCCTGCGACCCCAGGAGGGGTGTCGGTCCCTGCTGCCCTTGCCTTCGGGCATGAGGTCCCTGCTGCCCTTGCCTTCGGGCATGAGGTCCCTGCTGCCCTTGCCTTCGGGCATGAGGTCCCTGCTGCCCTTGCCTTCGGGCATGAGGTCCCTGCTGCCCTTGCCTTCGGGCATGAGGTCCCTGCTGCCCTTGCCTTCGGGCATGAGGTCCCTGCTGCCCTTGCCTCACGGCATGAGGTCCCTGCTGCCCTTGCCTCACGGCATGAGGTCCCTGCTGCCCTTGCCTCACGGCATGAGGTCCCTGCTGCCCTTGCCTCACGGCATGAGGTCCCTGCTGCCCTTGCCTCACGGCATGAGGTCCCCGTTGCCCTTGCCTCACGGCATGAGGTCCCCGTTGCCCTTGCCTCACGGCATGAGGTCCCCGTTGCCCTTGCCTCACGGCATGAGGTCCCCGTTGCCCTTGCCTCACGGCATGAGGTCCCCGTTGCCCTTGCCTCACGGCATGAGGTCCCCGTTGCCCTTGCCTCACGGCATGAGGTCCCCGTTGCCCTTGCCTCACGGCATGAGGTCCCCGTTGCCCTTGCCTCACGGCATGAGGTCCGAGAGGTGCCCGCTTCGCCAGAGGTCCGAGAGGTGCCCGCTTCGCCAGAGGTCCGAGAGGTGCCCGCTTCGCCAGAGGTCCGAGAGGTGCCCGCTTCGCCAGAGGTCCGAGAGGTGCCCGCTTCGCCAGAGGTCCGAGAGGTGCCCGCTTCGCCAGAGGTCCGAGAGGTGCCCGCTTCGCCAGAGGTCCGAGAGGTGCCCGCTTCGCCAGAGGTCCGAGAGGTGCCCGCTTCGCCAGAGGTCCGAGAGGTGCCCGCTTCGCCAGAGGTCCGAGAGGTGCCCGCCTTGCCAGAGGTCCACGCCTTGCCAGAGGTCCGAGAGGTCCACGCCTTGCCAGAGGTCCGAGAGGTGCCCGCCTTGCCAGAGGTCCGAGAGGTCCACGCCTTGCCAGAGGTCCGAGAGGTGCCCGCCTTGCCAGAGGTCCGAGAGGTGCCCGCCTTGCCAGAGGTCCGAGAGGTGCCCGCCTTGCCAGAGGTCCGAGAGGTGTCCGCCTTGCCAGAGGTCCGGCCAAGGCCTGTCCAGCCCCAGGAGGGGGCTCTGCCTGTCCAGCCCCAGGAGGGGGCTCTGCCTGTCCAGCCCCAGGAGGGGGTTCTGCCTGTCCAGCCCCAGGAGGGGGTTCTGCCTGTCCAGCCCCAGGAGGGGGTTCTGCCTGTCCAGCCGCAGGAGGGGGTTCCGCCTGTCCAGCCCCAGGAGGGGGTTCCGCCTGTCCAGCCCCAGGAGGGGGTTCCGCCTGTCCAGCCCCAGGAGGGGGTTCCGCCTGTCCAGCCCCAGGAGGGGGTTCCGCCTGTCCAGCCCCAGGAGGGGGTTCCGCCTGTCCAGCCCCAGGAGGGGGTTCCGCCTGTCCAGCCCCAGGAGGGGGTTCCGCCTGTCCAGCCCCAGGAGGGGGTTCCGCCTGTCCAGCCCCAGGAGGGGGTTCCGCCTGTCCAGCCCCAGGAGGGGGTTCCGCCTGTCCAGCCCCAGGAGGGGGTTCCGCCTGTCCAGCCCCAGGAGGGGGTTCCGCCTGCCCAGCCCCAGGAGGGGGTTCCGCCTGCCCAGCCCCAGGAGGGGGTTCCGCCTGCCCAGCCCCAGGAGGGGGTTCTGCCTGCCCAGCCCCAGGAGGGGGTTCTGCCTGCCCAGCCCCAGGAGGGGGTTCTGCCTGTCCAGCCCCAGGAGGGGGTTCCGCCTGTCCAACACCAGATAGAGGTGCCTGCCATGCCCGAGATCCAAGATTTGCCCGAGGATCTGCCTTACTTTTATGGAAATATCTCTCACTGTTTAGCTCTCTTCAGATATTATCTGAGTTTTGATGACTTGTCCCCTATTGATATCATTGCTAACGTATGTATGAGATTCAGAGGGAGGGCCTTGAAGTGGGTAAATGGTCTTATAGATAAGGGAGATCCAGTGTTACAAGATTTGCCCGGTTTCCTCAAGGCTGTGACCGAAAGATTCAGTCCACCAACTGTCCTCACGCTCCTAGATGAATCTACTAAGGTGTGCCCCTCTGAGAACCTGCCTTTGCAGTCTGGGGAGCACCCTCAGTTTTTCAGATGTGGGCAGTTATCTCTAGGTGTTCACGCAGATTGCTCGGCAAGTTTAACATCTACAAGTTTACCATCCGCTCTTGATTCCATCCAGGAAAATAAGAGGTCAGTTCTACCGCTGGGTGGTGGCTCCGACTCTGAGAGTGAGCTTCTGGATGATCCGAGACTCGTTTTTGATGGACCTGTATTGCCTAATAGTGTCTTTGTGACACCTTCTAATAGGGTTAGGCAACCCAGAAAGAAAAAAGGAAAAAAGAAGAGAAGGTGAACTTTGAGGCGTCTGGAATCCGCCTGTTTAAGGGGGGGATAATGTTAGGAATATTTGTGTTTTGTTTTGCCTTGCATTACCTCATTCCTGCCTCTAGGGGTCTCACTTGTTGCCTCAGGTCTGAATGGCAGTTGCACACTGCCTCTGCAGGGTAATTACCTGATTGTGTGCACCTGGAGCCCAACACCCTGCTGCTATTTAACTCCAGCTCACAGGCACTTAGTTGCAGATCATTGCGGTTCCGTATGGAGTGAGACTGGGCTCTCTCCAGTAACCCTGTCCAGATTCTGCCTTATTTGCTTCTTGGAGACTTCCCTGCAGTTTGCTAAAACGCATGTGCCTTGCTTCTGGACTTCTTACCCTGCCGGTTCAACATCTACATTTCTGGACTATTATTTGCAGTTTGTTTCCATTCCTGCCTGATCACTTCATTTTTGGGTATGTTATTTTTCCCCTGCTTGATTTAAACCCGGATTTCTTCATGTTTATTTTGCATCTATGTTTAACCTGAAATATTCCATTTATCGTGTTTTGTTCCATGTAATCAAGCATCCAGTTTATATTTATTTTTACCACCACTTTTTCCACAATAAACTTTACTTAATTTTCACCTGGCTTCAGCTGACATCTTTCCAAGCACGCACACACAGAGAACTCTAGAAATCGTTACAATTAGGTTGAGAACCTTTTTTTAAAGTACCTCCAATACAATTTTATATAAAAAAAATAATATATATATATATATATATATATATATATATATATATATATTTACAAAAACATCGGTACAAACATAGTTGGTCAGAACATCGTGGTTATTGATGGTTGGAATATTGCAATCATCGTAACTTCAGTTTCCCGGCACCTGATCCTCTCTGCAGCCTACGGGGCTCCTAAAAAAAGGTGAGGGCTGCTTTTTTTTACATTTCCCCAGGGACTGCTAATGTCTGCAGCCGCTGGGTGGGGGGTGCTGCCGGTCTGACCAATAAGCAGTGATCGCCAGCACAGCAGGCACTGGGGGAAGGGGGGGAGTGAACCAGAGGGCGGAAACTGTAGGAAGCTTCTCTTCCTGCAGCTGCACAGTAAACTTTCTGACAGGTCACATCAGATGCGACCATGTCAGGGAAAGCACAACCTGGTGTCGTCACATCTGATGCAACCATGCCAGGCAGGTGGTTAAAGATCTGGTTAGACCCAATGCCTTAATGGTACGATATGTTCACTACTATTATTAATAAATTAATATGGAGACTTTTTAATTGTGTATGAAATGTTCTTAATAAATTGTTGTTTTCCCCTTTAAAAAATACATTGGATTCTTCTTTCTCTCAGTAGTCTAAATGGAAATTTCAATCAAATAATGTGAACAGATCGTCGTGACTTGATTTAATCTAGCCGCGTAACTAATAAAGTGCTACCAGCTGGAGGGGGTCAGTACACAATCAACCAGTCAGGAGACTGTGATGCTGATAGTCATCATCATCTTGGCGGAACGTTGCCCCAGCCCTCCAGAAAATAAATTGTCAAAAACAGAACTGAATGTTTTACCTTTCACATGTTTCTTAGGGAACATTATCCCCTGCAATAAGAAGTCACATGCAGTGCTGCCCACTGTTCTGTCTCCTTATGGCAAAGATTAGGTGAAAAGAATTACTATAAGAGTATAACCAGCAGTAACTATACATTACCTTTTTAGCCCTGCAATGTTTTGGTGATTATCAGGAATGGCTTGTGATCTGGATATGCTGCTCTTGGAACACCTATTGTTTTATCATGTGTGCTGTAGGCTGACAATTTTCAGGCATTAGGTGGTACTGTATATTGGTATATACTGTAGAATTTAAAGAGGATCTCCTGTATACTGTCGGATTCACTTCCACTTTGCAGTAAGCTAACAACTCTTTCCCGTGCTTACAGGCTTAGGCTTGATTAATACCAATAACAGAGTACAGTTACAGATGTGTTCTCATAATTTACATCTTGCCTCAATACGCCATGCAGCAGGAGATGCCTGGTGTGAGTCAGTTGGCTGCTCCCAGCCAGCACTGCTAACATCAGGTGTCGTTTTTTTGCAAAAACTGCGTCTTATTCGCATTACCATGTGACTAGTCTAGGACGCACAAGCAGCTTATGCTGATTTAAATGATATGCAGCATGCCTGTATTCTGTCTGCGGCTGTGGTTGTATCTGCATATGAAATGCTACATTACAGTGATTTTCAGGAGAACACTGTAATGTAGCATTTCATATGCAGATACAGGTGCAGTCACACACAGAATATAGGCATGCCGCATATCATTTTAATCTGCATAAGTTGCTTGTTCGTCCTATTCGCATAGCAATGCAATTTAGATGGAAAAAGTCGCACATAAAGATGCTCTGCGCTACCGAGTCATATCACAGCATGGCTTGACTAGAAGGGCTGTTTAAAGTGACTGCAGCAAGGATGTAGGAGGACACATCTGTATTATTACCATCATCATAGTCCTTGAAGCAGATTTGCATCAAGATAGAAGGGGGCCCGTGTGCAGCCTTCAAACGTGCCCCTTCCTCTCCATTGGTGCAGTAACCCAGAGTCTACTGCGCATGCGCACGTATCTGGGAACTTGGCGCCCACGCTGCATTCCCAGGGACATCTTTATTGCGCATGCACGAATCACATGAAAATGGCCCTGGCGCCCATTTTCCCAGTGAATTCTGCAGCCAGTGCCGAGTTGACAGAGCGTTTAGTATAATGAAAGGGGTGCAGGGTGCACTGCCATGTGCACTGCAAACCTTGCACCCATTATAGATACGCCAGTGCCTTAAAGAAACTTATACAAAACAGTGTCCTAAAGGACTACCTGTATCATCATCCTCACAAGGGGAACTGTGGATTTTATTAGTAGAATTACATTAGTGGGTTAGAATATATCTAGCCCTCCATGTCCTCAGGGCCGGATTAACAATGGGGCGGATGGAGCTGCAGCTCCAGGCCCTCCATCAAAATAGGCCCACTGCATCTGCTGCGCTCCTGTAGACAGAATTTTTTATTCCTGTTACAGTAGCCTGCCAGTGCCCATATGACAAAGGTCCTGCCCACTGAAACACCCTCCCGTCACCGCCGCCCACTTATTGTTCAAAAGCCGAGTGTACTATACAACTGTCGGAGCTGTTGCCAAAAGTTCCCTGCGCTAAGCCATTCTCAGTGAGGAGTACTCGGACAGAGGGGGTCATTCCGAGTTGATCGTAGCTGTGCTACATTTAGCACAGCTACGATCATCTTCCCTGACATGTGGGGGAACGCACAGCACAGGGTTAGTCCGCCCCGCATGTCAGTCCGCCCCCCCGCAGAAGGGCAAATGCCTTTGAACTTCAAGAGTAGCTCTCGGCCAGCGCAGCTTCAGCGTGCTGACCGGGAGCTACTCATCGCTCCCCGGCCCGCAGCTGCTGCGTGTGACGTCACACAGCCGCTGCGGCCTGCCCCCCGTTCGGACCGGCCATGCCTGCATTGGCCGGGCCGCACCCACGAAACGCGGCCAAACGCCGCCATTCCGCCCCCTCCCGCCCAGCGATTGCCTCTGCCTGTCAATCAGGCAGAGGCGATCGCATCCCTGCTATGGCCTTCGGCCGTCTGGCATGCGCAGTAGGGACCCGTTTGCTCTGTTGCGTAAAAAAGCAGCGAGCAAACAGGTCAGAATGACCCCCAGAGCCTCCCCACAGTGTGACTGACAGCACCCCTCCCTCTAGCAGCCCCCTACCCCAACTGCCGGGTTACTGGTTCCTCCTTCCCCACTTTTTTATTTGTACTGCTTGGATAAGAGACTAGTCCCTTCCATAAATCTAGGGCTGATCTGTCTACCTCCCACCTCCACATTCTAGTAGCCCAATGCAGCGCTCCTCTGCACTGTAGCACTGTGACCCCCCCACCACACACACTGTACAGTTGTGGGGGGTCACATAGGGTCATGCAGACAGCGCTTATCGGGAGCCGGCGCCGGCTTCATCACAGTCAGAGCTGCAGAGAGGCCCCACCTCCTGTCCTCATTGCTCAGCCTCTCATAGATGGTGGTTGCTTGAAACAGACGCCGTGGCTGGGTACAACAGTTCTCGTCTCCTCCCACCGAACAGGCTGCACAGCATTGCCAGGGTGAGGTAGAGATCGCTCTCAGCAGCCATGAAGACAACAATGCCTGATCCCAGCAGCAGCATCAGCCAGAGCTGAGGGTCTGCTCAGGAGAGGAAAAGATCACCAGCACAACCCCAGGTCAGTGCTCCCATCTAGGAAAGCCAATCCAGGGTATCGGTATTGAAAAAGGCCAATCCCGGGATTCCCGGGATACCCAGGATTGGCTTTTAGCTATGTGGCCGCCCCCTCGCCCCACCCGCCCCGCACATATAACTCACCATATACCGGGGTAGGTCGGTTGGGGAACAACCTCTCATCTCTCCTGGCAGCTCCCTGCAGCAGCTAACGGTGCAGCGTGACCTCTCACGTTGCGCTGGGGACCCGAAAGAAAGCCAGGATTGGCCACCATACTCCCATCCCAGTGTCCTCCCCTTCTCCAGGCCAGTGCCCCCCACCATTGCTGACCCTCCCATCCCAGCGTCTTACACCCTGCCAGCCCAGTGTCTCCCCTCTTTCTCCCCAACCAGCCCACTATCCCCAGCTAACTGCTAGAACCCCCTAGCCAATCCAATCAGTGTGTCCCCTAATAAGCCTGGTGTACCCCCTTCTCCTGCCTAGTGTTCCCCCCTCCCACCCCTAACTCACTGTTCCTCCTTCCCATCTAACCCATTGTTCCCACCAACTCACTTACATCCCGATGTCTCCCACCTAGCCAGCTCAGTGTCTCCCCATACCTTCCCAACCACCCTCTGCCTCTCACCATCACCCTCTGCCTCTCACCATCACTCTCTACCTCACCTTCTACCTGTCACCCATTGCTTCTCCATTGCATCACCCACTGCCTCTTACCCTCGTCCTGTCACCCTTTCCCTGTCTACACTGCCTCTCCCCATCACGGTCTCTCTCTGTCATCCACTGCCTCTCCCTTACGCCAACCACTGCCTTTCCCTGTCGCCCGCTGCCTGTCACCCTCTCCCCGTCACCCACTGACTCTCCCTGTCACCTTCTCCCTGTCACCCTCTGCCTCTCCCTGGCATCACCCATTGCCTCTGGCCATCACTCCCTTGGTGCTGTTCACATGAGGCCACTTCCCAAAATAATTTCAGGGACAGGTTTAGTTCCCAATTCAACCCTGCACGTGGCACTGTAGTTGTATCTGTGTTTCTGGAAGATCAGCAGAGCTATGGGATGAATTCAATATTTGCTTGCATAGCTTCATAGTCATACACACACACACACACACACACACACACACATACACACACACACACACGAACGCCATGTGATTATTAATGCTGTTACACCATTAGTAAGTTAAGGCAAAATCACAAAAAAAAACAAAAAACATTTTCTTTTTAAATCTATCAATGTCCGTTAATGATGGCATACCGTTTTGGCTATTATATATGAATGTTTCATGCGGTACTTTCAGTGTTTCCCAGTTATATTTTATTATTTTTGGAATATCATAGTATGTCGCCTATTATTGAATTTCCATTTGACTAGTACTATTGACTTTATTTTCCTAATGATTGTAATTCCAAATGATTTAGTTATGGTGAAGAGAAAGGGATTCTATTGTCTTGATTAAATTGTTTTTAAAAATATTTAGTGGCTCATAGCAGTATTTGTGTAGACTGGAGTAATATCACAGTTTATATACTAGTGTACCAGCTGTTCCATAAACTGCTAAAGTGAACATTATGTTGCACTGGATCCTTGCGTAAGATTGTTCCAGCTTCCCTTTCTCTCCCCACCAGTGTCAGTCCGTCATAGCGCATCCTGCTCCTCTGTGCCCCATGTTATCACAGGCAGCCGCTCTGTAGTACTCATGGAGGAGGTCATAGAGGCACACACACTCTGGTCATGCTGCCCAGCGCTTTCTGTCTTGTCTGGGGTCATGAGACACAGGCTGCATCATTTTACATCCTACAGTGCTGCTGCAAGGGCGTATCGATAATGGGTTTGGTGCAGCGTAGTGCACTGCACATGCGCCCCTGGATCCAGAGTGGCCCAAACCCTGTACCCATGCATTATACTACCCTCACCACAGTCCGGCACTGTCCGGCACCAGGAAGATGACATGGTAGCCATTTTTGAGAAAGATTTGCACATGCTCAGTAGAGAAATCGTCAGGAACATGGCACAGGCACCATGTTTCCAGTGACCTGCACATGGCATAGTACCAGAGTCTACTCTCCAACTGTGCCCCCTTCCAATCTTAAACCACCCCAGTCCTGCTGGGGGTCATCCAGAGGGGAGATTGAGAAATCTTAGAATATAAACTCTGCAGATACTGGATAATCCTAGAAGCATCTTCAAAATTTTACTATGGGGCTGACAAAGTTCTAGTTATACCCCTGCATTTTTCCTTTTGTTCAAATACTCTCACATTGCACTATTAATATATCCCATGTGCAGACCACACATTCACAACACTGTTCACACCAGGGACGTGCGGTGAGCTAAATGGCTCAGGAGGCACTGGCTAACCCCAGAGCCAGAATTCCATGCAATATATGAGCCAAAGGGTACATCTGGACATTATACACAGGTGCAGCAGTATAAACTCCTGGAAATTTGGTGAGTTTTGATTAGAGATGTGTGGAAAGGATACACAGGTGAGGCACTGTCTCACCTGCCATAGACTTTTTACTCCAGAGTTTGGGTTATATATAGATTATTAGAATAATGCAAAGAAGATATTTCAAACAAATTATTAGTATTTTTCATATACTTTATTCAGTCAAAACTCTGGTTTAAACGTAAGTATGACAGGAAAAGCTCTGCCTCACCCCACCTCACGTCACTGGTTCACACCTCCCAAATCACTAGTCACATCCCCATGGCGCTGGTCACACCCCTTGCGGCAGCACACAATAGGCCTTTCACAATTGTCAGCTCCAGGCCCACGTTGACCTTTATCTGGCACTGCATGTCCTAGTTCGATACTGCTTCTAATGTTTATTTTTATATCCCTTTTATTTGCCCCTACATGCTGAATACCCCCTACTCCCTGGCAACACTTGGGGAGGGCGCTGTAGTACACATGTGTATCGGGTGCCATGGTTACATGCTACCCCTCCCTATTTATAGAGCATTAGAAAAGAAAGGTTTTATGCAGATTATTGTTATGTCCAGCAAATAATGATATGTTATAGAAAGTCAATAGACACATTAAAAAAACATTAAAAAGTGGAGAGCAGTTTCTCATCAGGGTACATACATAGGGCCAAATGTAATAGAGTGAGAGTTTCAGAAAGCGAGAGATTTGGTAAGGTTTTGCAGTTTTTTTTTAAAGTGGCAATCATTTACATTGCAAAACCAGGTTGATCTTGCTGTGTAAATGATTGCCACTTTAAAAAAAACTGCAAAACCTTACCAAATCTCTCACTTTTTGAAACTGTCACTCTATTACATTTGGCCCATGGAGTTACATGTGGCTCTCCCAAACATCTCTATTAACAGCCATTATCAAATGTCAGCAATATGCCTATTATCCGTTAAGTACATGTCAATATGCCTATTATCCGTTAAGTACATGTGTATTTCTGCATAGTGTGATTTTCTAATCAATTGCATCAGGATAGTATGAAGGGCGTCCCACTTTAGACGCTCCCTTTGGAAATCAGCGAAACTGGAAATGCCATGATGAATGTGCCCTATCCACCTATTGAGTCTAATTTAAATTTCTCATCTCAAACATGTTGTTGGCGCTATAGGAGGCGAGCGAGTCCAGCATGCAGACAGTTCTGCCCACTGATGCTGGATCTGCAATCTATATGTGCTGCACTCTTTATGTAGGCTTGATTGAAATGTGTATATTGTGTAAAACGGTTCTAAACGACTTCTGTCTCTCTTTGTTGCCAGGTGGTTGTCCTGTCATCTTGGTGTTTATTAAGAGATGCCACCTACTACACACTGTCTGTCATTGCTCTCATTGTGGTAAGTGCATTTGGTCTCCCAGACATTATTTGTTCTTAGAATACAAAAAATTCTACCTGTCTATGGGGGTCATTCCGAGTTGTTCGCTTGTTGCCGATTTTCGCTATGCTGCGATTTGTTGCAAATTGCGCATGTGCAAGGCACGCAGGGCGCATGCGCTTAGTTATTTAACTAAAAACTTAGCAGTTTTGCTGTGGCATCTGCGGCGCTTTTCAGCCGCACTGCTGTTCGGTAAATGATTGACAGGAAAGGGGCGTTTCTGGGTGGCAACTCAGCGTTTTCCCGGCGTTGGCTAAAAAACGCAGGCGTGTCAGGGAAAAACGCGGGAGTGTCTGGAGAAACGGGGGAGTGGCTGGCCGAACGCAGGGCGTGTTTGTGACGTCGAACCAGGAACTAAACGGACTGAGCTGATCGCAATCTGTGAGTAGGTCCGGAGCTACTCAGAAACTGCTAAGAATTATTTAGTAGCAGTTTTGCTAATTTTTCGTTCGCTATTCTGCTATGCTAAGATATACTCCCAGAGGGCGGCGGCCTAGCGTGTGCAATGCTGCTAAAAGCAGCTAGCGAGCGAACAACTCGGAATGAGGGCCTATATTTTATGATATTGTTAGAATTCTAAACCAAATGTTATGGACATGTCCCTTCCAAGAGTCCTAAACCTGGTGCAAGAGAACTGTGCGAAAACCGACACACAAATCCGCACAGCCCACATTTCAGCCAACACGCCCTCGCTAGTCCTCTTAGTTACACTATAGGGAATGATAGTGGCCCTTCTTGTTTTCTATATTGGTCCTCCTGACCTGTTCCACCTGTTGCTCCAGTATTTTTTCCCTAATTAGTTTTTTTCCCTAAATAAATGTGAAGACTCAATTAATGATGTCTTTATATAGACAGCTTTTCATTCTGTAAATAGAAAAAAGTCCTGATGGGAGATAAAGAAATTCCACCACCCATTGCATTAAGAAGCCAACCACTATTTTTGTACTGTACACAGTCATGATATAAAGATTTAAAGCACTCATGGTACATGGTCAGAAGACAGATAACCATTACTTGAGTGGGTCATGTATAGAGGGTTTATCAATTAAAAGTAAAAGACTAGGACATGCGTATAACCTGAAATAATCCTCATATTTGGAGAACGAATTGACAGAATAGGAGAGGAGTGGGTTAAACCTCAGCTAGTCTGGGGGCAGGACGGTAAGGCATTATGGGAGTTTTATGGTTAGCCAATAGGAATGAATGTTGGGGGTAGGTGGAATGGGTTCTTAAGTCTGGGAAAGGGGCTGGGTCAGCCTCTTCTGCTTTTGTCCTGGTGAGGGTGAGTGCTCATCCCCCCTTTGTCTCCTTGCTGTGCTGCTTGCCATTGTTGAATTTAGGTGTGCTGCTGCTGCTGTGACAGTGGGCCAGATGTACTAAGCCTGAAAAGTGATAAATATCACAGTGATAAAGTACCAGCCAATCGGCTCCTAACTGTCATTTTTCAAACACAGCCTGTAACATGGCAGTTAGGAGCCGATTGGCTGGTGCTTTATCACAGTGATATTTATCACTTTTCAGGCTTAGTACATCTCCCCCAGTGTGCTTTATACTGTGCCCCTCTGTCCCCATTACCTTGGATTAACTTGTGGCCATGCCCCGTCCCCGCCGCTCCTCTGGCCCCCCTGCCCGCTACATTGATGCGGCTCCTGCACAGGAGCCGGCGTCCGGTGCCCCGTGCCGGCTAGGCCGCGGGCGCCGGGGGATCCCTCCTGCGCGGCGGTGGCTGGCGAGGGACAGGGCGGCGGCCGGCGGCGGACTGGATCGGGCAGCCAGCGGGGGGGAGCCCGCTGGTGTGAATCCCCCGCCGGCTGCTGCGGCGCGGGGACGCGCGAGCGCGTTCCCTGGCGCCCTCCACCGCTGAGAGTCACCGGCGGCTCCCCAGAGAATGAGGGGACCGCATGTAGGGATGGGGCCAGTGGCTCTTACACTGGCCGTCCCTTACGCCAGGCGGGTTCCGTTTCGCAGGCGCGCGTGCGCGCGCGCCCGTGGGGCTGCTGGACTCCCTGGGCGCTCACCCCGCTCTGACGGGGGGGGCTCCCAGGGGCATTTGGTGGTGTCGGCACGGGGCCAGAGGGGGGGGGGGTGATGTCTGGAGGCGGGGGTCAGCGGTTTCTCCCGGGGGGCGAGGCCAGTGGGGGCCGGGGCAGCGCTGTGGCTCGTGGTTCACCGCAGGAGAGAACGGGGGTTCTTGGGGCGCCTAACGCCGGTCCCAGGCGGGGCCGGCCTGGGCGGCGTGACAACGCGGTTGGAGCCATCCCTGCTGTGGACCCGGAGGGACCGGGGGGACCACTGGAGCTGCGGCTCCGGATCCCTCCGCCGTTGCGGCGGCAATGTCGGACATGACGGCGGCGTTTGCACCATTTGTGTCAACTTTGTCCCCGGGAGGCGTTTCCATGGTTCCCGCTTCGGTCGACGCGGCCGTTCTCCCGGGTGCTTCTGGCCCCGCCATGGCGCAGTTTCTACAGGCGTGTCGCAGTCTGGGCTCCGCCGCTGCGTTGCTGGGTAGCGCTACCCCATCGCCCGCAGGGGCGTCTGCTTTCATTCCCGCCGGGGGGGGCTTCGGCTCCAGGGGCGGTTGTCCCTTCTTTTTCAGGTGCGGATCCGGATGGCGATCAGGACGAGGAGCCGGTCGTGGTCGACGTTTCGCCTTCCGGAAGCGGGCCTGCCGGTGAGTGGGACGACGATACAGTTGCTATGTCGCTGGGGTCCTCTTCTTCCTCGTACTGTAGTACATCAAGTAGATCTTCTTCTTCTTCTTCGTCGTGCCAGTCTGCGGTTAGTAGCACCACGAAGGCTAGGAAGCGGGCTATCAAGTACACGCGGCGTGAGGTGCGGCACCGGGATAAGCGGTCTCGGAAGAGTAGTAGTAGTTCTCGTCGGGAAAGGAGGAGGCGTAATTTGCCGGGCGTGGTGCGCTGCGAGTACACGGCAGTCTTGCGAGGGTTGCGTGAGAGTTGCAGGAGGAAGATTAGGCGGGGGGAATACGTCGACCTTTTTACGTTGACAGAGGATACCAAGAGGGAAGGTAAGGAAGCGCTTGCGAAGGGCGGTATTGGGGCGGAGGCCTTCCGCTCGTATGACAACTGGTTGGCGGGTTTCTGTGTCTTCGCAGCGTGCTACTTGGAGGATCGCCCTGGTGAACACATGAACGTCATCAGGTATATTCACCTCGTGCATTACATGCAGCGTCAGTCTAAGGACGATTCGTGGCTGCATTATGACAAGCAGTTCCGTCAGAAGCACGATTGCCTGCACATCATTGACTTCGGATGCAAAGATGTGGAGGTATGGCTTTGGGTCATGCGAGCGCATGATATGAAGCTGGTGACTAAGGGGGCATCGGTGGCGCAGGCCGTGGTGGCGAGTCAGTTTCGGCCCGCGGTTGAGGCTCCGCCGCGCTGCCCTTGGACCGCGGCCCGTTCTCCGAAGCAGGAGCCGGTGAAGGGGAAGTGTTTCGCGTTCAACAATGCCACGTGCCCCCTTGGGCAACGGTGTAGTTTTCGCCACCTTTGCTTACGATGTAACGGATCCCACCCTGCTACCAATTGCTTCTGCGCGGGGCGACCGGGTGCCAGGGCGGCCGCGGGCCCAGCCGGAAAAACTACTGGGGGGCTTGCCGCTAGTTAGGGGGCCGACCCCGGTTCGTTTGGGGGCCATGCTAAAATGGTTGGGGTGGTACCCAAACACAGACGACGCAAGATTTCTGCGGGAGGGTTTTGCGTCGGGTTTTCGTTTACCAGTGGTGGGGGAGGTTTTAGTTCGGGCCGCCAGGAACCTGCAGTCTGCTCGGGATTTCCCCGACGTGATTCGGGACAAGGTTGAGCAGGAGGTTCGCCTGGGGAGAATGGCGGGCCCCTTTGCGCTGCCGCCTGTCGAGGATTTGATTATTTCCCCGGTGGGGGTCATGCCCAAAAAGGCTCCGGGTAAGTTCTGGCTCATTCAGCATCTGTCTTATCCATCTGGGTCCTCGGTGAACGATGCAATTTCGCCGGAATATTGTTCGGTGGTGTATCAGTCCTTTGAGGATGCTCTGGGCATGGTCCGGGGCTGTGGCCCCGGGGCCCTCATGGCTAAACTGGATGTTGAATCGGCTTTTCGCTTGCTCCCTTTGCACCCGTAGTCGTTTCGATTCATGGGTTTCCGCGTCGGGGAGGAATACTTTGTAGACAAGTGTCTGCCTATGGGGTGTTCCGTTTCGTGTGCCTTTTTCGAAAAGTTCAGCACCTTTTTACATTGGTGTGTGGAGTTTTCTTGAGGAGGTAGCGGGATTGCACATTACCTGGATGATTTTTTGTGCATGGGGCCCGCGGGTTCTCCTCGCTGTGGTTTCCTGCTGTTCTTGCTGCGTGCCTTGTTGGGGCATTTTGGCGTCCCTGTGGCCGAGGATAAGACGGAGGGGCCCCTCTCCTGTTTGTCCTTTTTAGGTATCGAGATCGATACGGTCGCTGGGGCTTGCCGGCTGCCTCAGGACAAGGTTGTGAAGCTTCGGGAGTCCATTGCGCAGTGTTTGGAATGGCGTAAGGTGACGTTGCGGGAGGCTCAATCCCTCCTAGGTCTGTTGAACTTTGCCTGTCGGGTGATTCCCATGGGCAGAGTTTTTTGTCGGAAGTTGGAACGGTCCACGGCTGGGGTGTTCAGGCCGCACCATTTTGTCCGTTTCTCGGCGGAGATTAGGCGGGACCTCGCTATGTGGGTTTCGTTTCTGGCGGATTTCAATGGTGTGCTGATCTGGATGGCCCCGCTCGTTGACAATTTCGACCTGTAGTTGTTTACGGATGCGGAGGGCTCATCGGGGTTCGGTTGTTATCTGGACGGGGCTTGGTGCGCGGCCTCTTGGCCCGAATCTTGGTCGAGGGAGGGGCTGACCGGCGACCTGTTGTTGCTGGAGATTTTTCCCATCATGGTAGCCTTGGAGGTTTGGGGAGAGCGACTTCGCGATCGCAGTATTCTCTTCCGCTGCGATAACTTAGGGGTCGTGCACGCGGTTAACAACCAAAGAGCTAAGGCCCTCCGGGTCCTTCGGGTGTTGTCGCGGCTCGTGCTAACCTGTATGCGCTGCAATATTCTGTTTCGGGCGCAACACGTCCCCGGGGTAGATAATTGGATCACCGATGCATTGTCCAGGGGGCAGTGGGATAGGTTCCGTTTGTTGGCCCCGGAGGCTGATTCGTTAGGTTTGCCCTGCCCTTCTTATGTTTGGCAGGTCATCATGGCGGATTGGAAGGGCTAGCAGAGCTGTCTTTGGCTCCGTCCACTCTCGCTGGATACCGTCGGGCCTGGAAGGAGTGGGAAGACTTTTCCCGTGACCAAGGGCCTAGAGGTAAGAGGGGTCAGAGCTTGTTTCTAGACTTCGTTTGGCAACTCTTCGTAACGGGGAGATCGAGGGCCGTGGTGTCTCGATACCTCGCCGGGATATCCTTTTATTCTAAATTGAAGGGTATGCCGGATTTTACGAAGGGTTTCCTGCTGGCGAGGGCGCTTAGAGGTTGGGCGCGCTCGGCACCGGTGCCTCCTGATGGCGGGCGCCCTATTGATGCGTCCCTGCTTTCTTCCCTCTTAGGGGCGGTGGCGGGGGTGGCGGACTCCCGTTTTGAATCGCTCCTGTTTCGGCTGGCTTTTTTCATGGCGCGTTCAGGGTTTCTGAGCTGGTTGCGGCTTCTAAGAAGTCCGAGGCCATGATGCGGCGCGCGGATGTTGTCGTGGGTGGGGGGTCCGTGCTGTGCAGGCTGCGCCGCTCCAAGACTAATCAGATGGGTAGAGGTCATTGGATCACTTTGGCACCATCGGGTGGTGGGGACTGTTGTCCGGTGGCATTGGCTGGTCGGTATGCGGAGGTCAGGCCCTCGTCTGAGGGGTCTTGGCTGCTGCATTACGATGGGTCGCCATTGACGAAGTACCAATTTACATGTATGATGCGGCGCTGCCTGTCCAGTTTGGGCCTCTCACCTAGGGACTTTGGTTCACATTCCTTTAGAATCGGGGCCGCCACTTCCGCAGCATCTGCAGGGCGCGCTGTGGACGAAATTAAGGCTTTGGGCCGCTGGAAGTCGGCGGCTTATAAGCGTTACATTCGGCCCGTTGTTGCGTAAGCGAGTTTGTTTCTACTAACATGTTGTTCGTTTACTGCGTTGTGTGTTCAGTTCAGTGTGTTCGTGCTGTATTGTTTGTCTCCCCTGTCCTCCCTACTCGGATGGCTAGCTACTCGCCACTGCTGGCGGTGGGGGTCTGGAGTGCTTCGTGATTTTTTAGCTGAACTGACGAACTTGGCTTAATTCATTCAATGCGGCTAATTGGCATCTAATTACAAGTTCCTCAGCAGGTTTTTACGTTTCACCTCCAGCCGAGTTATCCTGTGTTTCCCTACACCCCCCCCCCTCCCCCCCCCTTTGTTGGATCGGATGACGTACGGTGGATAGGTGTTCGGGGTATGCTTTGGCATGACCTGAAAGCAAGGCTTATGGAGCAGGTTCGGCGGTTTGGCATCCCCAAACTGTTGGTGATTCACTTAGGAGGGAACGACCTGGGTAAGAGGAAGGCGGTGAATCTTCGATTGCCCATTATTCAGGATTTGCAAGTGATTACGGGCGCTTGGCCAGGCTGTAGGCTTATCTGGTCTTGTATAGTGCCGCGGTTGTGTTGGCGTGGTGGATTGTCGGGCGATCGATGTGGCTCGCCGGAAAGTGAATGCCGCGGTTGCTAAGTTTGTGGTGGCCCATGGCGGTTCGGTAGTTTGGCACCAGCGGATCAAGTTCCGGTACTTCTACTTGTTTAGACCTGATGGGGTGCACTTGACAGGACAGGGACTATATATATTTCTGGAGGATCTGTTTTCGGTGGTTGGTTCGGTAGGTTAGGGGTATGGTGGCGGTGCGTAGTTTCTGTGGAACAGAACTTCGCTGTTGGCGGGAAAGAACGGCAAGTTAACATTTGTTGTATTAAAGAGTGGATTGGAGGTCGTTTGGTGTTTGATTTTTAGGTGCGCTCTTCTTCGCTGACTGGTTTTACATCTGCTGGACCGCCTTCTCGGGTGGCAGCCTCATCACCTTCACGGGTGGGTAGTCAGGATGGAGGTTGAGCGGATACCTATTGTTTGTTGGAAGGTTTACGTCAGTTTTTTATGAGATAGTTTGTTTATGGGGTAGGGTTGTTTAGCCGTTCTTTCTGGCCACCATACTTTAGTTTAATTATTCACAGTTAATGGTTCACTTAAATAAATAGCTAACAATTTCTGCCAAATTCAAGTCTCCGTGTCTTTATTTATTATAATTAAGTGTTAAGATGTTATGGTTTATGTTACGGACAATCCTTAGACTATATGAGGTTTAACATTTTAGATGCAAAATAAGGTAAAATAATTATCCCAATTATTTTGTGTTTGAGTATGAGTTACTGTATAGTGAAATAAATGGGTTACATTGATGCGATAGTGGCACCACACTCCTTGCACCTCAAAAATGTTATCAGGTGCATCCACCTCTTAGTCAACCACTGTGTGTGTCCTTTTGCTGCATCTACAGTCAATGGTGTTAGAGCTAATATCAGAAATGAGTGGCTGATAGCAGCTATAAAACCCACTGTCAGCACTCAGACAACCACTGTGTCTGCTCTTTCACCACATCTACACTTGAAGGTCGTGCAAGGGCATAATAAATGTATATAAGCAATGTATAAATGTATGCTCACGACAACTACCTCCTTTGCTTGGCCCTTAGTTCATCCTATATGAAGGGCTGTCTAATCATCCATCAGTATGCTGAAAGTGACTCTCTGCAGTATATTTATAGCTCCCAGTTTGTCTGCATAGAACCTAGTTTTGTATATTTTTTGTAATAGTGTTTGGCATGTTTAAAAGTGCCTTCATTAATGTATGTGAGTGTTTCCATAAAGATTATGTTCAGTAAACCATGGTAATATTTATATCATAGATAGATAGATAGATAGATAGATAGATAGATAGATAGACTTATATATATGTTACCTGTTTTTTTGAAAAGTGCTTTATCCTAGTATAGGACACAATTAAAGCATGAGATCACAAGGCATCGATCCAAGGGCGTAGCTACCATAGGTGCAGGGAGTGCAGCTGCTATGGGTCCCAGAGCTGAGAGGGGCCACCTTTCCTCTCACAGCTACTTTTGTTATATACATTTATTCACCATTGGGTAGTACATAAGGGCTCTTATACGCTATTGCCTTGAGGTCTGCAATATATCTAGTTATGGGGGTAATTCCAAGTTGATCGCAGCAGGAAATTTTTTAGCAAATGGGCAAAACCATGTGCACTGCAGGGGGGGGGGGCAGATATAACATGTGCAGAGAGAGTTAGATTTGGGTGTGGTGTGTTCAATCTGCAATCTAATTTGCAGTGTAAAAATAAAGCAGCTAGTATTGACCCTGCACAGAAATAAAATAACCCACCCAAATCTATCTCTCTCTGCAAATGTTATACCTGCCACACCTGCAGTGCACATGGTTTTGCCCAATTGCTAACTTTCTTGCTGCTGCGATCAACTCAGAATTACCCCCTATGCCCCTGGAGCTGCACATTCTAATGTGGCATAAATTGAACTGGAGGGCATTATAATGTTACACAATATGAACTGAGGGTAGCACTGCAATGTGGCAAAATATGAAGTGGAGACACTATAGTGTGATATAATATGAATTGGGGGTAGCACTGTAATGTGGCATAATAGGAACTGGGGGCACTGTGTCACAATGTGATTTGGGGGTACTGTCTTGCATAATGTGTACTGGCAGCCCTACAATGTACAGTAGCAGTAACTAGGGCACTACTTTGGTTCAGAAAATGAACTAGGGCACTATTATGGAACATAAAATTAACAACTGCTGTGGAGAGGTGTCTTTCCAGAAGCATTGGGACAGGGGGCCCCTTCAAAATGTTGCTATGGGCCCACAAAGTTCTGGCTACGCCCCTGCATGGATCTTAACTTTGCGACATTTTTGTGTACTTCCAACTAATAGGCTACATGAATTGATTTTTAGATATTATCTACTACAGGTGGCTTCATTTAGAAGTATAATATTTTGATAAAAATTCTATCCTACAGTTAGAGTTTACCGTTAACATAACGTCGCATCCAGCATGTCAACACTGACTTAATGTCAATTTGTTCAAAATGTCAATATTATGCTTGTGAATGGTGAGAATGTCACCCTTACTGTCTAAGCCTGTACCTAACCGCAGTCTAACCCTAACACTGGTATATTCATTATATATTCTTTATGTAGATATATATACTGCTGACATTTTGTCAGTGTCAGCACATTGGATGTTGATATTTTGAATGCAATTGTTGACATTCTGAATGTCGCCATTCAGAACCATTCAACACTACAGTGTTTACATTCTGAATATCGATTATATGATTATACGACAGAAAGGACCCAACAGGATAGTATTCAGTGAGCGCCCAAATCCAACTGTCGGATTTGGCCATTCCTGACAACTGTCACTGCCGCTCACCCGTGCTGTCCCATCCATGCTGCTGCTGTCCTCCGGCTGCCTCACCCATGCTGCTGACCTCCGGCTGCCTCACCCGTGCTGCTGTCCTCCGGCTGCCTCACCCGTGCTGCTGACCTCCGGCTGCCTCACCCGTGCTGCTGACCTCCGGCTGCCTCACCCGTGCTGCTGTCCTCCGGCTGCCTCACCCGTGCTGCTGTCCTCAGGCTGCCTCACCCGTGCTGCTGTCTTCCGGCTGCCTCACCCGTGCTGCTGTCTTCCGGCTGCCTCACCCCTGCTGCTGTCTTCCGGCTGCCTCACCTGTGCTGCTGTCCTCCGGCTGCCTCACCCGTGCTACTGTCTTCCGGCTGCCTCACCCGTGCTACTGTCCTCCGGCTGCCTCACCCGTGCTGCTGTCCTCCGGCTGCCTCACCCGTGCTGCTGTCCTCCGGCTGCCTCACCCGTGCTGCTGTCTTCCGGCTACCTCACCCATGCTGCTGTCTTCCGGCTGCCTCACCCGTGCTGCTGTCTTCTGGCTGCCTCACCCGTGCTGCTGTCTTCTGGCTGCCTCACCCGTGCTGCTGTCCTCCGGCTGCCTCACCTGTGCTGCTGTCCTCCACCTGCCTCACCTGTGCTGCTGTCCTCCGGCTGCATCACCCGTCCACACTCCTCTCCTCACATGGTCCCGTCCCCTCCTCACCGTCATGACGTGTCCCCGCTCCCCCGTCTCATCTCCCCAGTTCCGACAATGTCAATCCGACTTTAAAAAAAGTCAGATTAACATTGTCGGAACCAGTGCCGAAACCTGTCGGATTTGACGAGGCTAATCTGACAATCCACGTGTTTTCCGACAATGAATAGGTCGGAACCCTTTCCAACCAAACCTGTCGGAAGCTGTCGTCTTTCCGACAAGACGGCAGCTTCCGACACTTATTGAATACACCCCATAGTCTTTAAAGGGAATACATTATAATGCAAAATATATATTTTGAAATTGACCTCTACACTCAAACTAGATCACTGGCTGAAAAGCATAAACAACGCTCATACTAAATGTATAATCCACTTGCAGACAGTAGCATACAGTTATACCCCTTTTCCAATAGCTTAAAAAACCCAGGTTTTTGCATGGGGGCGTGCATCAACCCGGGTTTTTTGGTAGTGGAAACAGCTCCCTCAAAAAAAAAACAACCCTCGGTCAAGTGACCTGAGAATTCTACCCGGGTAGCTACCTGGGTCGGACCCAGGAATGACCCGGGTAAGGGTGCAGTGTAAACGGGTTACCCGGGTCATCTGACTCGGGACATGTTTACAGCATGTCTAGAGCCCATACTTCCTTGACCGCAGTCTGGAGATTAGGGTACAAAGCGCATGCTGTCAGCGATGCTGTCTGTCCTGCTATGCAGACACTGGCCAAGAAATGTGTGTGCCGGAGGCTGGGGGCAGCCCAGCAGCTTCCAGAGTGCTGGGCTTGCCCCAGCGAGACGGTGTGCTGCTTCAAATTGGACTAGAGTAGTGTTTGATAAAATACCGTGCGCCAAATCTGGCTGCTCCCTGGTCCCAAATGGAAAAAGAAAGTGTCACCTTACACTTAAGAACTGTAGTACAGTTGAAGAATCACCAAATAGGTCCAGGGGTGCTCATGTAAAAGAAATAAAATAAAACATACATAGTGCAATACGCTAAACATTCATAACTATGTAGGCAGGATCTTTAAATGAGTCTCGTACCTAAATGAAAGGTCTACCGTATTGAAAGTAGACAACCGCGTTTTTTTGTGTGAAGCTGAATTCCTTCCACTCAAAACTCCTCTCATCAACGGAGCAAACCAGGAAAAAGAGAGAAAGCCTCCAATAGTGTCACATCATTTTAATCATACAAACAAAACCATAAAACACATTCAGGAGATATGGATGGTCTCTCACCAATGGAAATGGTCTACCAAACAAGTAGACAAAGCAGCATGGGTTAAAGATGATATCACCAGGCGTCCCCGGAACCCGCCGTCCAACTCCAGAGGTAGTACACCAAACGTCTCCCCAAATGAAAGAGTCTTTTACCAACGCGTTTCGACACGCTCCGGTGTCTTTATGAGGGCATCGTGGCCTAACGGGACCAAGGCCATGCCCCGAGGGTCCCGATCTGCCAGTTTTCTGGGCGCTTGGAGATGACATCATCTCCAAGTGCCGGCCAGAAGACACCGCACCAGTGTACAGTGTAAACGGCGCAGATTCGGGATATTTTCGGGTCACGCCACAGTGGAAAAGGGGTCATGTCTCGGGTCTGACCTGGGTTGGAACTGTGTTCCAAATCCCAGGTCAGATCCGCGACTATAGTGGAAAAGGAGTATAAGTAATGTTAAAACAAGAGCTAGCTTTCATGCCATCTGACCTGTAAGACTTGTTTATAACCTGCTACAGTAAAATTATTCCACCTCACTCTTGTCAGCTTCTCTCCTTTTTCTGCACTGTTCCTGCTGCTCTCCTTTTTCTGCACTGTTCCTGCGGCTCTCCTTTTTCTGCACTGTTCCTGCTGCTCTCCTTTTTCTGCACTGTTCCTGCGGCTCTCCTTTTTCTGCACTGTTCCTGCTGCTCTCCTTTTTCTGCACTGTTCCTGCTGCTCTCCTTTTTCTGCACTGTTCCTGCGGCTCTCCTTTTTCTGCACTGTTCCTGCGGCTCTCTTTTTCTGCACTGTTCCTGCGGCTCTCCTTTTTCTGCACTGTTCCTGCTGCTCTCCTTTTTCTGCACTGTTCCTGCGGCTCTCCTTTTTCTGCACTGTTCCTGCGGCTCTCTTTTTCTGCACTGTTCCTGCTGCTCTCCTTTTTCTGCACTGTTCCTGCGGCTCTCTTTTTCTGCACTGTTCCTGCGGCTCTCTTTTTCTGCACTGTTCCTGCTGCTCTCCTTTTTCTGCACTGTTCCTGCGGCTCTCTTTTTTCTATACTATTTCTGCTGCTCTCCTTCTTGTACACTGTTCCTGCTGCTCTCCCTTTTATGCGCTGTTCCTGCTGCTTTCCCTTTTATGTGCTGCTCCTGCTGCTGAATATGCACCGATTCCACTTGAACCTCAGCTTTAATTTTATATGTGCTCCACCATGATGCCAGGCAAGAGTAACAGGCCAGAGTTAGACTGTAGAGGTGGAGTTGGGATTAGGAATTGGCATGAAAAATAAGCATTAGGAGCGGTGGCCAGGACTGCCCATGCTACACACAGCCAGCGAAGAGTTTCAACCTATTTGGCCAATTGCATGAAGTGCTTGTGACTAAATGGACCTCTAACATTCACTTTGGAAGCAAGCAGTCAGCTGAGTTTTCCGCTAACTGCTTGCTGTACCTCCAACAATTCCTTGTGTGTTTAGTGCCACAGTCAGTAAACTGTGGCACTAAAAATAAATAACTGTGGCACTAATAAACTTCAGTGCCATCTGCATGCAATGTAAGAAAATAAATTACATTTGCTTAAATTTAAAACAGCTGGCAGTGAAAATAAAACTGCTGTTTTCCCAGGATAAATGATTAACAATGTACATGGTATTTGAGTTTTGCATTAGGCTTTAAAATAGCAGATTGGTCACTTAGGTATGTTCTCCCAAAGTCTACAGAGGGACACGGCCTGTCCTGTGTTGCCATCACACAGAACACTCTCTGTCACATTGCCACCTTAACCTGCTTAGCTGATTGAAATTTAAGTGCAGCTTGCATTATCATAATTAACATAATCTCATGCTCATTATATAGTCAATCCAACAGCTGCATGAATGAGGCATATTTCCTTTTTTAATCTGTCTGCTAGATAAGGAAATTGTTGACTGCAAAATATCCTTATCGAGCAGTTGCAGCTGAAATGATTTGGCAAGCGCCCAGTAAATTTATATGAACGGGATTTGGAGGATATTCTCTATGAATGATACATAATGGCTTTGCATTACATATGGGAAATGATGTGGAGATAATTGATTGTAAACAATACAGATACATAATTGAGTCAAATCCTTTTGTTACAGACGAGAGAAGGACAGCGGCTTTTAGCTAGCTTTCAATTTCTCTCTGCAATAATGGATTATATGGATTATTCTGCATCTCTCAATGTGACACCTCCAGTGATTTACCATATTTCCCTTCAGTTTGAATTATTTTGTAGTTTGTGTATTGTTTAATTTCATGTTTTATACCATCTGCCGGACAAATTGACTTGGGTTATGCACATGAGAGATGTGCAATTTTGGCCTATATCCCTCCCCCTCTTATGCAACTGAGGGGAACATTTACTAAGCAGTGATAAGAGCGGAGAAATGAGCCAGTGGAGAAATTTCCCCATCAACCAATCAGCAGCTCTGTATAATTTTTTAGTATGCAAATTATAGATGTTACTTCAGTACTGATTGGTTGCCATGGGCACTTCTCCACTGGCTCACTTCTCCGCTCTTATCACAGTAAATGTACGCCTTAAACTCTTGTACAGTACAAAGGGGGCTCCTCCCAGGTAACCTACCTTAGCTTACTGCTCCACCGTTTACATCTTTGTAGGTCTGTTGTTATACAAGCCCCTTCACTAGAAGACCATGGGCTGATTGTATCACTGTCCCCAAGCCTCCTCCCACTGTTTATTACTATAAAGGAGGGTCATGACAGGGTTGTAAAAAATCGTTAGTGTCTGTAGATTAATATAGAAAGTTTACAGTTCATAAACCTCTCTAGACTAGAATACAGTGGCACAGTGGTTACCAATGCTGTCCTGTTCTACTGTACTTTTCTTTGTGTGGGTTTTATATTTAAAGTTCTGATCTTCTCAGTTTTATGACTGTCAGCTTGTTTTTGCTTGTTGTAAGTATGACTTGGATAGCCATTTATGAAGTGGGTGGTCCTGTTTGGAGGTTTGGTGGATGTGGTGCTATAAATCATGTTATTGTGGCCCCAGGCCATTGTGACCTCATTATTCAAGTTGCCTTATCAACGCTCTGGATCACCCACTTCTCCAAAAAATTCAGGAGGGGTCCAATGGACAGTTATTAAAGTGCAAATATACAAATCTGGAGATGTTGCCCATAGCAACCGATCAGATACTCCTTATTATTTTTCTAGCACCTTCTAGACGATAATAGACAGAATCTGATTGGTTGCTGTGGGCAACTTTAGAAAATATATCCCCCAGAGACCTGAACGAAAATCGAGAGTAACCGGACATTGGGGGTAATTCAGAGTTGATCGCAGCAGCAAATTTGTTAGCAGTTGGGCAAAACCATGGTGGTCATTCCGAGTTGTTCGCTCGTTGCCGATTTTCGCTATGCTGCGATTTGTTGCTAAATGCGCATGCGCAAGGCACGCAGGGCGCATGCGCTTAGTTATTTAACTAAAAACTTAGCAGTTTTGCTGTGGCTTCAGCTGCGCTTTTCATTCGCACTGCTGATCGGTAAATGATTGACAGGAAAGGGGCGTTTCTGGGTGGCAACAGCGTTTTCCTGGAGTGTGCTAAAAAACGCAGGCGTGTCAGGGAAAAACGCGGGAGTGTCTGGAGAAACGGGGGAGTTGCTGGACGAACGCAGGACGTGTTTGTGACGTCAAACCAGGAACTAAACGGACTGAGCTGATTGCAATCTGTGAGTAGGTCTGGAGCTACTCAGAAACTGCAAAGAATTATTTAGTAGCAGTTTTGCTAATCTTTCGTTCGCAATTCTGCTATGCTAAGATACACTCCCTAGCGCGTGCAATGCTGCTAAAAGCAGCTAGCGAGCGAACAACTCGGAATGAGGTCCCATGTGCACTGCAGGTGTGGCAGATATAACATGTGCAGAGAGAGTTAGATTTGGGTGGGTTATTTTGTTTCTGTGCAGGGTAAATACTGGCTGCTTTATTTTTACACTCACCCAAATCTAACTCTCTCTGCACATGTTATATCTGCCCCCCCCCCTGCAGTGCACATGGTTTTGCCCAACTGCTAACAAAGTTGCTGCTGCAACCAACTCTGAATTACCCCCATTGTTCTATAATGATGCCCTGTGCATCGCATCAAGTTTCACCAAATAGGGGAGTTTTCTCTGACTCTCTTCGGCATATGAATTATTAGTAATTGGTGCTGTAGCTGTTTCATGCTTCTCCACAATTAATGGCAAAACAGGAGCAGATTTTACTCTGCGGTACATTTTCCCCTTGTTTACAGAGGTAAGTTCCAAATTACAGAGGGGGTCATTCCGAGTTGTTCGCTCGGTAAATTTCTTCGCATCGCAGCGTTTTTCCGCTTAGTGCGCATGCGCAATGTTCGCACTGCGACTGCGCTAAGTAAATTTGCTATGCAGTTAGGAATTTTACTCACGGCTTTTTCATCGTTCTGGTGATCGTAATGTGATTGACAGGAAGTGGGTGTTTCTGGGCGGAAACTGACCGTTTTATGGGAGTGTGTGAAAAAACGCTACCGTTTTTGGGAAAAACGCAGGAGTGGCCGGAGAAACGGAGGAGTGTCTGGGCGAACGCTGGGTGTGTTTGTGACGTCAAACCAGGAACGACAAGCACTGAACTGATCGCAGATGCCGAGTAAGTCTCGAGTTACTCAGAAACTGCACAGAGATGTCTTATCGCAATATTGCGAATCTTTCGTTCGCAATTTTAAGATGCTAAGATTCACTCCCAGTAGGCGGCGGCTTAGCGTGTGCAAAGCTGCTAAAAGCAGCTTGCGAGCGAACAACTCGGAATGAGGGCCCGAGTTTTAGGAATGTCTTTCCTGATTACTTAATTTTCAAATAGTACTTCCAGAACGGCATTATGGTTCATTGTGCCAATAAAAAAGCTGTAGCACCGGTTTTACATGTCTGACATGTGACTGGCAATTGTCTGCAGGCTGTCAGCATAGTGTTTCACGTGCTAATCAGTGCATCTTATTCTGTACTAGGTAGTACTAAAAAGCATGAAAGTCTGTCAGTAAGTGAATGTTCTAGGGAGCTTATTCAGGTTGGATCGCAATTGGCGATCCAACCGCAAAACTTAAAATGATGATGCGGGCACATGCGCAGGGCTCAACATGCGCATGCGCCTGCATTTTCTGCGGGTGCCCCACAGTAAATCAATCAGGCAGAGGCATTCTCGGGGAGAGAGGGGGCGGCAACGCTCCGTTTCCAAGGCAGAGCGTTGTAGGGGCAGGGGTGGGGAAACAGAGGCATGGCATGCCCGAACAGGGGGGCGTGGTGTGGACGTGATCGGGGCGGCTGTATGACATCACACATAGCTGCTCCGATCAAAAAGATGGCGGTGGGCCTCCTGCCGTCACAGCCAGGATACACCGGTTGGAAGCATCCATAATTTCTGCGAACATGCTGAAATTGCGATGCGACCGCAATTTCAGTGTGGTCGCAGAGGAGGGGGGGGGGGGGGGCGGCGGTTAGCTTGGTGGGCGATCTTGCCCTGCGATGGGCGGCCCCCAGCATGCGACTCAAAGGATTGCAAATTCAGCTAAAATCATTACTGAATAGGATCCTAGGTCCACATACACTCGTGTCATGATCTAAAAACTCTGTTGTTAAAGCATAGACCTACATGGCCGCCTTCTAAAGTCTATATTACATGAAGAGTGGCTTACTCTGCAATCATAAATGCGCTGAACAAGGCAACATAAAATATTCATTTACTGATTTATTATCATTATTATTTGGACACTGACAGTAATGCTGGAACATATATGGAGTCCTGGAACATACTGTATATAGAGTCAGATGTAAGAGACCTCTTTTTGCTATAGTTTAATTCTAGCAGAAAGTGTTAGTAGCTACAGTCATGAATGTAGCTGGATACACATAGGTCTCTCAGCACCTGGCATGGTCTAGTTCATTCCATAACGCTAAGCCCCTAGTCCCAGATTTTTTGAAGTTCATGATAATGGAAAAAGGAAATCCCAGATCACCAATAAACCAAATGTTTTTAGATTTTTCCTAAATATAAAGTTTATGTGGGGGTTTAGGCATATGAAAAGAATCTCCTAAATGACATTGTAAACCCGACTTGCTCTTATTGCTTTTGAACGGATGACCGTGCAAGGGCATTACTGCTGGAGCAGCCTTGTGAATCCAACCTAGAGCATTCCACCCCTACTGTTTTGTAAGTGTTATTATACGTTTATAAGGCTTTATTCCAGCAGATGCGGTGTTTGTATTTGAACCATCTGTTTACAGGTCTGGTCTACACTATGCCAGCTGTGTCTGAACAACAACTCCCACAATCCAGGATATGAAGGGGAGCAGGGTGATGATTAGGAAAGGTCCAGTCCAGCTTCAGCTCAAAAATTACAGCTGACCAATATATTTACCGAAAATTACTTTTTCCCCCCACTAACATCTGAATAAAAATCCCTTTATATAGTAGGGTACATGCAACTACATGCACTGTATGGGCAACATATTACCGCACAGGGGGCTATCATGAAGTACGCTCAACGTGCACCGCAGCGCATTTTACGGTGCACCTAGATGATCCCCACATTGCTCTTGTATGGGCCATGCCAATGAGCCTTGGGGAACTCCAGCACTTGTGTGATTGAGGCACATGGTGGGTCCAAGGCTGACTTTGTAGAGGACTTTTGGAGCTATGTACAGATGTGTCCTCATACATCTAGCCTCAATACACCATGCAGCGCGAGATGTCTGGCATGAGTGAGCTGGCAGTCCCGTGCAACTCTGCTAACGTGGGTCGGGCGTCTTATTTGCAACGCTATGTAAATAGAAGACTGCTGATTAAAATGATATGCGGCATGCCTATGTTTGTCTGCGACTGAGGCTTTATCTGCATACGGAATGCTACGTTGTGATTTCCAGTAAAATAGCCGCTGACACTATAACGTAGTGCTTGAGCTATGCGTATAAGACAGGGGGAAAAAGGCACAAATAGACGCCCGACGTTAGTAAACTCGCTCACAACTAGGCGTGTCTAGAAGGGCTGTTTAACATGACTGCAGCAACGATGAGCGAGGACATATCTGTAGAAGACTTCCGCTTTTTTATGATTTGTTTTTAAATAATAAGTCAGGCCCATTTTGCTGAATTTGTATATAAATGTAATTTGCTTTTAACACTGGCAGCTACACTGATAGAGCGCTGCTTCCATGGGGCAGGACCAGTGTCGGGCTGGAGCATTAGGGCCCACCGGGGGGATGCAGTTGTAGGGGCCCATACTTAGGGGTGTGGTCAGTCTGCAGAGGGGGTGTGGCCAGCCACCACAGAGACTTGGTTAATCATTAGAGAGTGCATGGTCTGGGCCCAATGATAAATATATATATAGTTAATAATACTAGTACATGCATAATAATGTACCAAGGTAATAATAGCAATACACTTTAGAAAATACACCATAGTCCTGCACAGCATAATGTAATATACTGTATGTATAATGTATAACTCAAGTGTACAGTCTGGAACCTGATACTTAGAAGAGGATGTGGGCCCACCAGTCCGACTCTGGGCAGAATGCATAGATTCTATGTCCCAGTGGTTTCTTCTACAACATTTTTAATCACAATAAAAAGTGAGTGTCAGTAAGCCAGAAAAAATTCAAGGTTCTCTGCATCACCGGGGTTTTCTGGTGTGGGGCTGGTGTGGGGACCCAGTACAAGCTGTTCCAAATTGTACAAATGGAGTTTGGACGTCTCAGGAGCCACGTTACTCATTGCAAGTCTTTAAATGAAATGTTAGCATGCAGTATTGAGTACTACTTTATTAACAAAATAATAATAGAAAGTATACACAATATAGGCACTCGTATTTACACCCAAATGCTCAGTCATATGAACTGCAAGATGCACCCAGCTCTGTTCTAGTAGCAGACACACCAGGGTTATGTAAGTTAGTCATACACTAGATACAATAATACTACAGCCATAAGATAACAAACTTTTCTTGCGCTTAACATTAATTTTGATAGCAGGAAAATCATTAACAATTAGGCGTTATTTAAATAAACATTCCATAATACAGAAGATATAATATTGCTTTCGCTTATTTATGACAATGACAAGAAAAAGTATTTTAAAATATGTCCACAGAATCATATACTATGCACAATAAATAAATAAATAAAGAATGTCCCTATCAGATTCAGAGTTGAATTCACAATCAGCCAATCAGAAGCGGCTACCTAGTTCTGGCGCCCATCACCGTATCAGCCTGTATTTGCAGCACTTGCCCTCCGTAACTGACACGGCTATAGACAGGCATGCTGTAAGTGCAGGTCTGCCCATGTTTGCAATTATGTGAACACAATTTATTGTACTTGCTCTGGGGTAAACCACCCTTCCCTCCCCATTCTGCCTCTCTAAGCATAAGGGAGCTACATTGTCAGATCCACATACGAATGCGGGCATATGTCTTTTGTTTTGCAGGTGTGTGCTGCACACGTCTGTGTATAGTATGTGTATGATAAATAAATGGCTATATCTACAAGTCAGGGGGCGGGATGTACTGTCACTGATCGCGGGTCATCGCTGGTCAACGCAATGATACTAATCACATATGTACGAACATATGCGATTAGTATCACAGAGCAATGCCAGGGGTGTCCTGCGATCAGTGATGTTCCACAGGACAAGGTTTGTGGCGGCTTCCGTCACCTCCCAGCCCAGGGAGGTGACATGCAGGGAGTCCCCGTGATCCTCCTTCTCCCCCCTGCAACTGAAAGGAGACAAGGCTGTGCTGCGGGGGAAAAGGAGGAGGGGGGCCGGGGGTAGAGAGATCGTCGTGAGCGGCGCAGGTCGGCGGCGGGATGCGGCGGCGGTAAGAAGCCCATAGGCTTCTATGGGGTATCGCCATCAAAAGATGGCGATACCCCCGGAGGTGTAATCCCAGCGGTGGGACTTTAGTACATATGAAAATGCGGTAAAACCCCCCGAAAATGGGGGTTTTACCGCATTTTCCCTTTAGTACATCCGGCCCTGAATGAGTTACAAAATCTATATAATAATCATCTAAGGTCTGGACTAGGGTGGCCAGTCTCGTGCCATTTTTTCAATCCCGGGTATCGGGATTGAAAAATGGTCAATCCTGGGATTCCCGGGATACCCAGGATTGGCTTTCTTACTGTGTCCGCCCGTGCCCCGCCTCTCCCCACCCGCCCCGCAGACATAAATAAACTCACAGACCTGCACGGCTGGGCGGGTGGGAAACTTCAGTCAGAAGCAGTGACTGCAGGGGGAGCCGGGAGGAGGCAGCAGGTGACGGCCGCCGTACCATCGCGCTCAGCGGCGGGTGACTACGCAGCGTGACCTCACTGTCAGAGGTCACGCTGCATAGGGGGAGAAGGGAGCCGGGCAGTGTTGAGCGTCCTGAGGACGCCTAATGCTGCCCGCCATTAAAGGGCCGTCTGATCCCGCAATCCCCGGGATTGGAGCTTCCAATCCCGGGATTGAATCCCGTCCTATTTTTGGCCTAAATTACGGGATCCCGCCAATCCTGATCCTGGGATTGGCCACCCCAGTCTGGACGCATGATAGAAACTCAGGCAGATGCAGTAGCTACAAATATTCAGCATTGTACACTAGTGCTGCCACAGTTGGGAATGTGGATGCAGCAACTGTGCAAAATTATGCAAATGCCACAGCCGCCTGAATTTGTATTGAGACACCCACTGACGGCTTGGAAGTCCCAGTGGCTGCGTACACAGTGTAGGTCACAGATCATGTTATTACTGAACTGTCAATCACTTTGTGAATAAATCCTCACTGTGACCACCATTGCAGAACCATCGCAGATGTAAGACACATGCACAGTCAGCCGATAATTACTCAACTGGGTTTGCATCCATCTCTACAGTATATCAGGCCCATATTTATTCTCATTTGACTCATAGCAGAGTTTAGTTTGAGTACCCTTGTACGAGGGTTCCAGAGCTAGCGCTTCTCTACTTGTATGGTCATCACAAGTATATACAGGTATAGATGTAAAGAACCATCTCTTGTTATCCTATCCAAATGTATGTATAGTAATGTTTTCTAGTAAATGGATTACATATATAAAGAATATATTACAGCAGCAAGATAATACTAAACATGTATACATACATTTTTCTTGTTCCTATTAAACAGTGAATTGTGAACAGATGGTGGATTTTCCACAAGTGTACATGTTATTGATGCCCACAAAAGCTGCAGGAATGATTTGTGTGTGTAAGACCTTCACTTTATTGCTCCTTCAGGGTGTTAGGCTTGTTCTAAGATCACATTCTGCCTCAAATGCTATAATTTCCAACACATTTCATCTGACTTCAATTCCTTTTAAATCTCCCCTGAAATAAGGAATGATCACGGCTGCAGCGATTGAACTTCCCTGAAGTGGTAGAACAGTCCCATAAACCATTTCTAGCTGAGACTGAATAGATTTCTATTTCCGTGCCTAATAGATATTTAGATTCATTGGACCATGTAGGACACTTTGGTCCATCGCCAGAAATTGAAAAATCAGGAGTTTAAGAAACTCAAACCCATATATTTTTGTTACCAGTTTAATGTTTCCTGCAGCAGTAATATTAATTAATTGATTTAAAATGTATGATCGTTGGGGTGGGATGATTGTCCTTTATCAAAGGAAGTATTTTCAAAATGTTCTTGGAATCTGGCTTTTTACATATGTTAATTGTCGGCCTTTGATGTGTTAGTCATACTGCATATTCAGTATTCTAGGAAAAGTCTTTTACTTAAGGTTTTGGGTTTATTTGCAACAGTAAATTAACTGAACTACTCTAAAATAGCTTTTTGGAATGTTGTATGTTATGGTACTGGGGTGTCCCCTAGTGGTCACTGAAATACTGCAGCACACTGGAACTTCTCAGAATGACTCGGGGTGATACAGACCTGATCACTGGGTTGCTAACTTTATGTGTATTCCTATTTGTCCATACTATTAACTTTTTTCTTTTCACAGTTCATATACGATGAAAAAGTTGCCTGGTAAGTAAATAGTCTCAGATCACACCACCTACATTTGATAATCGCACAAGTAGTCAGTAATTTAACATTAAAGTGTAATATTAGTTAATTATTATTTATTATTTATTTATTTATTAACAGTTTCTTATATAGAGCAGCAAATTCCGTTGCGCTTTACAATTGGAAATAACAATGATATAACAAAATTGGGTAATAACAAACAGTCATAGAGGTAGGAAGGCCCTGCTCGCAAGCTTACAATCTATAGGGAAATAGGCATGTATACACAAGGAAAGGTGCTATCTAGTGCATAGTTGTCCACCAGATTGCAAAGGTTCTTGGAGGGCTGTATGATATGGTCATACAGCAATGATGAACCGGGGTCAGGAGGAAGGGAAAGTGAAGAATGAGAAGACATGAGAGGCAGGGTGGATGCAATTTGATAGGAAGGTGATTATGAAAGTTATGTGGGCGGTTCTGGAATTTGATATGCTTGCCTAGAGAGGTGAGTTTTCAGGGAACGCTTGAAGGTTTGGAGACTAGAGGAGAGCCTTATTGTGCGTGGTAGGGCATTCCATAGTTAATCTATGTTTATTAAAGTAAACATTTTATTTAGTATGTATGGAAATATGATAATCAAGTAAAGAGATACTATATACATTAATACAAATATAGAAAATTTACATTATCATATTATTAATAATCTAAAAAATAAATCCAAAATTCATGTCGTCACATTTAAATTGTGGGGTTTAGTAATCTTTTAGTGCATACTGTCAGCCTACTGTATGAAGACTCTCCCATAGAGCCCTTGGGAACTATCAGCCAGCTTTAGCAGTGCCAAGTGTGATAGAAGTTTCTAATAATGCCAAGTAGTATGTATGGCCGTAATCGTATTATTATTGCTATTATTACTATTAATAATGCTGCATTAGTAGTAATAATAATAATAATAATAATAATAATATGCCAGCAGTAAGAGTTATGCTGCTTAATAGAAGTATTGCTCAATAGTTGTATTCGGGTATGGGTCATTAGGTCGACCACACTTAGGTTGACAGTCATTAGGTCGACCACTATTGGTCGGCATGCAGTAGGTCGACGTGGTCAATAGGTCGACATGGAAAAAGGTCAACATGCGTTGTTTTTTTTACTGTTTTTGGTGTCGTTTTCTTCATAAAGTGACGGGGAACCCCAATTAGTGCACTGTGTCCCCTCGCATGGCTCGCGAGCTTCGTTACCGTTCCCAGTTGTAGTCCATGTGGATCGTAAAGTATGAAAAAGTAAAAAAATGAAGAAAAAAATTGTGAAAAACTCATGTCGACCCTTTTCCATGTCGACCTATTGACCATGTCGACCAATAGTGGTCGACCTAATGACCCGTTGTATTCAGTAATATGCCACATGTAGCAGTGATGCCAGTTAATACCCATAGCCTGTAGTAATATGTAGAAATAAATCAGCTTTAATATTTAATAGTAGTGCCCATGAAGGTGCCAGCAATAGCAGTTATGCCTATTAACTAGTAGTGCCCATGAAGGTGCCAGCAGTAGCAGTAATGCCTATTGTATTGTGTACTAAGAACTGTGGTGCTAATTGTTATCTGTGCTCTGTTTTAGTTTTCTATGATGTCAAGTTCTGTGTACCCTGTATTGTTCTAATGTGTGTTGTATGTATGGCGCTGCAAAACACTTGTGGCGCCTTATAAATAAATTGTAATAATAATATTAACAAGTCACCAGTAATAGTGGTGTTTTATGTTGTATCATGGGCAACCATGCCTGCAGTAATAGTAATAAACCAATAGCCCCCATTTGTGCTGTTATCACCTTCTTCTCCAGACCCAGCTGCTTATCTCACCAGGCAGTAACACTGCTTGGCATCTCTGACTGTCTCAATTCAGGTATCATGAAGTAAATGTTGATATCAGTTGGTATACAGTGAGGGTTGACACACGTGAGGGTTACTGGCTACTAATTGTTTTGCTGCCAGTGGCTGATAGAGGTAGTGCGTACCCAATGCCGTGACATAAAACTTAGCCACTGGCTACCACACCTCCACCTGCCCTGGAATCCCACATTTGGAACAGTGGGTTGTATTTAAAAGGATGATTTTTGATGCTGGCTGCAGGAGGAGTACAGAGGCCCATATGTGGCATGTAGGTTGCTTGTAAGGTACCAGTGATCAATTAAGTAGGAAGACATTGAGCACAAATCTATAGCGTTTAATTTTTTTACATTTGACATTAACAAAATAATGCCTTGATATGTGGACCTTTTGTTTATCGTTAATATTGAGATTGACGTCTATAACTAATAACACATTCTTGTATCTTGTAGGTGGGAGTCATTGATATTGGTCTTGATGTATGCCGTTTACATTCTCATAATGAAGTAAGTTACAGCTTTGTTTTGAGTGCTGGTAATTGTAGCCGTAATGTTTTCCACACATCTCCAATGTTTGTGCAGTCCTGCATGATCGCACTCACTGCACCCAAATCGCGGCCAGGCTGTGGATGTTTTGGGCTCTTGATCCAGTCCTTGTTCCAAAAATACATGGGACAAAAGAAGTAGGGGTCCCCCGTATTTTTAAAACCAGCACCGGGCTCCACTAGCCAGGGAGATAATGCCACAGCCGGGGTACACATTTATGTTGGTACCTGCGGCCGTGGCATTACACCCCTCCCCCCCAACTAGTCACGCCTAGCCAGGGTTCCCTGGGGGAGTGGGGACCCCTTAAATCGAGGCCCCCCTTCCAGGTACCCAAGGGCCAGGGGTGGAGCCCGAGGCTGTCCCCCCCATCCGTGGGCGGTGGATGGAAGGCTGATAGTCAATAAAAGTGTAAAAAAAAGAATACTGTCTTTTGCTGTGGAACTGCAAGTCCCAGCAAGCCTCCCCCGCATGCTGGTACTTGGAGACCCACAAGTACCAGCATGGGGGGAATTAACGGGCCCGCTGGTACCTGTAGTTCCACAACAAAAGAAATACTCCCAAAAAAAACAGGACACACACACACACACACTGTGATAGTACAAGTTAAATACACAAACATGCACACTTACACACACTTACCTAGTGTCCCGCGGAGCCCATCGGTTCCCTTGTCTAGTAGAATCCATTGGTGTACCTGTAAAAAAAAAACAGTATACTCCTCACCTATAATTCAGTGATGACCGGTCCTCTTCTCTTCATGTAGACAGCCACAGGGTTAAAAATAAACTGAAAAAAGCCTAGTCCACGCCACTAAATGCCGGGGACACCCCCCCCCCCCCCGTGACTGCTGTCACTAGAGGACCCAGCAGCCAACCAGGGAGCGCCACATCATAGAGCTCTCCTGATTGGCTGTACACTCCTGGCCTGTCAATCAGGCAGTGCCCACCGGCTATAATGGAGGATCGCGGTCCTCCATTATAGTCTATGGTGGGAAAATTGCGGTCTGCGGCTAACCGGGAGGTTAATTGAGGTCACCCACAAGAGTAACCTTTAATTCCCAGCATGCTGGTACCTGTGGTTCTCCATGTACCAGCATGCGGGGGAGGCTTGCTGGGACTTGTAGTTCCACAGCAAAAGACTATATTTTTTAACACTTTTATTGGTTATCAGCCCTCCATCCACCGCCCACGGATGTGGGGGACAGCCCCGGGCTTCACCCCTGGCCCTTGGGTGCCTGGAAGGGGGGGCCTTGATTTAAGGGGTCCCCACTCCCCCAGGGAACCCTGGCTGGGGGTGACTAGTTGGGGGGGGGGTAATGCCACGGCCGCAGGGACCAATATAAATGTGTCCCCCAGCTGTGGCATTATCTATCTGGCTAGTGGAGCCCGGTGCTGGTTTTAAAAATATGGGGGACCCCTACTTCTTTTGTCCCACGTATTTTTGTATCTAGGACCGGACCAAGAGCCCGGTGCTGGTTGTATAAATACTGGGGACCCCTACGCAATTTTTCCCCGATATTTTAACAACCAGGACCAGCTCAAAGAGCCCGAGGCTGGTTATTCTTAGAAGGGTGGATCCCACGCAATTTTTTTTTTAACTTTTAACTATTTCACACACTTTTACACAAAGAAGCATGCACGGATCTCACTGATCGCACCAGCCAAAAGCAGTTCTATTTGAAAGTTCCATTTCTGTACGAATTCCATGCTTTCCCAGCAGTGTTTGGCTATAGTCGGCAGTGATTGAGAATACAAATTCTTAGTAAATTCCCGTGTTGTATAAAATAACAGCCGCGTTTGACCGATGGTCTATTGATTCGTATTTGTGTTTTCGGCAGTGTATCTCAATACGAATAGCACCAACATTGCCGAGATTTGTGCTTAGTAAATTCCCGAGATGACACTTAGGAAAAAAAACAAACTCGAACGGAATCGGGACTGTAGTAAATTTACACCCATGTCTGACGAACCCCTGTTGCCCAGCAGTAATGTCACATTAGTGCTTTGAGTGGACGATATATTGTCTTACCTTAGTTAATGCAGTAACATGGAATCACACATTCCAATTAATACTGTAGATGCAGACACAACGTTTATTAATTAGATAAAGCTGTATTGTTTAGATTAACATCCATATGATATTAAGGGGTATATTTGTTAAGAGCATATACAGTGACCCGATGTAACAAGCTCCCTGGGGTCAATAGCAGTCGCTGGGTATCACCCAGATGGCACCAAGTGTTGCTGGCAGTACAGCAAGAGTACTCCTAAAGCTGCCAAGCAAAATCTCCAAGGAGCTGAATAAAATGTTATTGGTACATGCTCACTACTACAGTATTTCCAAATATTGCACTCATAGAATCAGCATTTATTGTATTAATTGTACATGTCACATTATCCTATTTGTACACAATATAATAATGTAATAAATGGTCATATACAGAAGGGAGGATAGATCATTGACTCTTATCAATATAAAATTCCAGACATCTGTTGTTCACACCTTTAAATATCAAGTGCAAATAGACAGCTGGGACTTGATATAATATAGCCGCAGTGCTGTTGAAGTAATAACTATTACCTGGATATGTAAGTACCCAAGCAGCCAATAAGCACTGATTACAGAGGTAATAATCTTCTTGTATCTTTGCACCAGTTCCCCATTATCTGCCAGAGTTATGCCTCTTTAGAAGCACATCTATGTTACTCTTAAGCTGGGTACACAATGGAGCGACGGGAATTCGTTCCGAAATCGGAACGAATCCCTGTCAGCACGGATTGCCCATACACACTGGGGCGACTTTAATGAAGAACGGAGTGATCATGTTCGGTCCTTCATTAACATACTACAGGACGCTAGCGATATCATCAGGTTTGATGTGCAGCACAGCAGACCTGATGACGTTGCATGCTACTGGGGGAGCGCACATATTAGGCCTATTTCAGACCTGATCGCTCGCTAGCGTTTTTCGCTGCGCTGCGATCAGGTCAGAAATTTGCAGGTGCGTCGCTTGGGTACAAAGCGGATCGTTGCTCTGCTAAGGGTTTTACGAAGAATCCATTTGCGCAGCCGATCACAGGGAGATTGACAGGAAGAAAGCGTTTGTGGGTGACAACTGACCGTTTTCTGGGAGTGGTTGGAAAAACGCAGGCGTGTCCAAGCGTTTGCATGGCGGGTGTCTGATGTCAATTTCCGGTCCCGCACAGGCTGAAGTGATCGCAGCGACTGAGTAAGTCCTGGGCTACTCAGAAACTGCAAAAGATCTTTTTGTACTGCTCGGCTGCACATGCGTTCGCACACTTGCACAGCTAAAATACACTCCCCGGTGGGTGGCGACTATCTGATCGCAGCGCTGCGAAAAACTGCTAGCGAGCAATCAGGTCTGAATTAGGCCCCTTGAGCGTACACGCTAAGCGATTTAGGCGATATTTCGGTCCGATCCGCCCGAACGGACGGCATATCGCTCAGTGTGTGCCCAGCTTTACTTCATCACTCCCTTATTCCACTCATCTTACATCTTCCCTCCCATTGTGGCCCCTTTCCACTTCCCCAGGCATAAGGGGAATTGCATACTTTGCGCAAAAAGGTGTACGTCCAACCAGGGGCGGATTGGGAACAAAAAGCAGCCCTGGAAAAATTTGTACTAGTGGCCCCACATGGGCAGCACCAGAGGTGTAAGGTCTAGCCATGGGCCGTGGCAGCAGCACCCTCCACCCAAGACTTTCCAGATAGTGGGCATGTCCAGCATCAAAGAGGAAGTTAAAAGGAAATAAAATTAAATATTATGAGCACATTATATGATACACCTATAAAATTTTGTAAACTATATAATTCTTTAGAAAGATATATTTTCTTGCTGATTACTCCAACCATATCCCAATCACTATTCACTCAATCTTATATGTCAGCCAAGCAGGCAGACAGAGCATACACTAGATCATCTGCAATCACAGGCTAAGTGGCAAAGTAATTTTCATATATGCAAATTATTTTGCATCTTATTTATTATGTCTATTAATAGGACCACATGTCCTCAAACAAAACAGGCCCCGCGGGTGCGTCGTGCCACCGGGAATCTTCCCTGTGAACCCTATGGCCAATCTGCCTCTGCGTCCAACTTTATATGAGGCCCATATAGTCTTAGTGGAATTAAAAATTATTTTTACAAGGACAAAAATAACTCTGTAGTTATTATTTGTCCACTCTTGTATTTTTGCCTATTTCATTTAGCCTTTAAGATATTATTTCAATATCCCTGAGACTGGCAATGGCTGGGCTTTCAAGTAAATTCAATTACTACAAACATCAACAATGAATAGTTTGTCATGTGAGAAGTCAGATACATCACTTTTCCCAAATTTTTATGGTGTCAAACATGCTCATCTGACAACTTTGCTATATGAATAAGTCACTACATTTAAAATTGTATAATTGTTATGTTCAAACGTCAAAGGGTAGTACAGGTACATTTATTTCAATGTACAAAACATTGCCTATATTAATATTTTACAGTTTTTAGAGATCTTTCCCCAAGATTATATCAAAATGTGCATATTGATCACGCAGTGCGTTTCAGGGTTCTGTGTTTTGTTATACAGTATATCATGCACCGCAAGTGACCAGGCTGTCTGATTCATTCAGGTACAACTCCACTATACACCGGTGCTTTGAAAAGAGGACAAAAGGAGCAGGAAACTTGGCAAATGGACTAGCAAGTAATGCAGAGTTAGATGACAACATAAACTGTGACGCAACAGTGGTGTTACTCAAAAAAGGTAATGCCCCCTAATTTATAGGTTTCACTTTTTTGTTGTGATTCCTTATATAAAAGTATTATAAAATAATTTAGAAAGAAAAATGTAGAAGATAAAGAAATTGTATCATTTTGCAATAAAAGTTTAAAGATCCGTATGTGTTTCGCATAAGAATTTCACAATTCAAGGATATCAAATAAAATAAATGTATCATTATTCATCTGTAACCTGAAAACAAGTATTAATAAAAATGCCACTTATCTAGGTCCTTTGTTTGCTTTGCTTTAATGGGTATGCTGTCAATAGATCTGCAGTATCTAGTTCACTAGTTCGACACCATATGGTCGACTTAGTCATTAGGTCGACCTATGAAAGGCTGACAGTGCTTATGGTCGACAGGTACTATAGGTAAGACAAGTTCAAATGTTTGACATGCCAATGGTCGACACACATATGGTTAACATGAGTTTTTTTGTTTTTTTTTCAACTTTTTCACACTTTACCATACACGTGGACAACAATTGGGTATAGTAACCTTGCCAGAAGCATAGCGAGCCTATGCGCGGGGATACAGTACACTCATTCGGGGTTTGCATGTTCAGATGGCAAAAACAACACAAACAATTACCTTTAGTACCTTTTCGACCTTTTCCTGTGTCGACCTTTCACAAGTCAACCTAATGACCATGCTGAGCTTTTGTCCATGTTGTCCTTTTCACTGTTGACCATATGGTGTTGACCTAATGATTGTAGACCTGACTGTAGATCTATTGATCCATAACCCTTTTCTCTTACGTCCTAGAGGATGCTGGGGACTCCGTAAGGACCATGGGGTATAGACGGGCTCCGCAGGAGATAGGGCACCTAAAAAGAACTTTGACTATGGGTGTGCACTGGCTCCTCCCTCTATGCCCCTCCTCCAGACCTCAGTTAGATCTTGTGCCCAGAGGAGAATGGGTGCACTGCAGAGAGTTCTCCAGAGTTTTCTGTGGAAAAAGAATTTTGTTAGGTTTTTTATTTTCAGGGAGTCCTGTTGGCAACAGGCTCCCTGCATCGTGGGACCGAGGAGAGAGAAGCAGAGCTGGCTTGTTAAGTTGGGCACTGCTTCTAAGGCTACTGGACACCATTAGCTCCAGAGGGAGTCGGAACACAGGTTTCACCTGGGGTTCGTCCCGGAGCCGCGCCGCCGTCCTCCTCACAGATGCCGAAGATAGAAGCCGGGTGAGTATGAAAAGGCAAAGAAGACGTCAGGCGGCAGAAGACATCAGATCTTCATGAGGTAAGCGCGCAGCGGTAAGCTGCGCGCCATTGCTCCCAGTCACACACACACAAGCAGGCACTGAAGGGTGCAGGGCGCAGGGGGTGGCGCCCTGGGCAGCAATATTCCTCATATTTGGCATGAATAAACATGGATTAGGCTGTGGCACAGTAAATCCGGTAACCCCCACCATTTTTCTATACAAAGTTGATGGGACCGAAGCCCACCGTCGGGTGGGCGGGGATTGATCCTCAGCACTAACCAGCACCATTTTCTCCACAGAGACTGCACGAGGAAACGCTGGCTCCCTGTTCTCTCCCCTGCTGAGCTTCACAGGCTGGAAAAAAGAGGAGGGGGGCACTTTGGCGACGCAGTGAGTGGAGATTACAATTATATACATATAACAGCGCTATCTGGTCATATATTCCAGTGTTTTTAAGCGCTGGGTGTGTGCTGGCATACTCTATCTCTCTGTCTCTCCTAAGGGCCTGGTTGGGGTTTTGTCCCCTTATAGGTAACTCCCTGTGTGTGGGGGGTGTCGGTACGTGTGTGTCGACATGTCTGAGGCGGAAGGCTTCTCCAAGGAGGAGGTGGAGCAAATGAGTGGTGTGTCCCCGTCAATTGTGCCGACTCCAGATTGGATGGATATGTGGCATACGTTGCATGCAAGTGTGACATCTTTACATAAAAGGCTTGATAAGGCTGGTTTAGGGGGGACATCAGGCGGTCAATCCTCAGATTGGACCGACTCACAGGGCCCGTCGGGGTCTCAAAAGCGTCCCTTGACACAAGACACTACTACAGACACGGATTCTGATTCCAGTGTCGACTATGACGAAGTAAAATTGCACCCTAGGGTGACTAAAACCATTCAGTGTATGATTGTGGCAATAAGGGATGTGTTGCATATTGAGGATGAACCCTCGGTCCCCGTCACAAGGGTACACATGTTTAAGGAAAAGAAACAGATTATTAACTTTCCCACTTCTCATGAATTAAATGAATTCTTTGGAAAAGCTTGGGAGACTCCGGATAAGAGAACGGAGATCCCCAAAAGAATTTATATGGCATACCCCTTCCCTAAGCAGGACAGGGAGATTTGGGAATCACCCCCCACTGTGGACAAGGCCCTGACGCGCTTGTCCAAGAAAGTGGCGCTACCGTCTCCTGACACAGCGGCCCTTAAGGACCCTGCAGATCGCTGGCAAGAAACTACATTAAAGGGTATTTATTCTCATACGGGTGCTGTGTTAAGACCGACGATTGCGTCGGCATGGGTGTGTAGCGCAATTGCAGCTTGGGCAGATGAGCTGACAGATCAATTTGATACTATGGATAAGGATGCTATATTCCTAACTCTAGCCCATATAAAAGACGCAGTCTTATTTATGAGGGATGCTCAAAGGGACATTGGATTGCTAGCTTCCAGGGCCAATGCCATGTCTATTTCAGCGAGAAGATCCTTATGGACTCGCCAATGGACGGGTGATGCGGATTCCAAAAAACATATGGAAGTACTATCCTATAAGGGTGATGTATTGTTTGGGGATGGGCTGACGGACCTGGTTTCCACAGCTACAGCAGGTAAATCTAATTTTTTACCATATATTCCCCAACAGCAAAAGAAAGCAACACCCTATCAGATGCAGTCCTTTCGGTCGCACAAGTCCAAAAGAGGTCGGGGATCCTCTTTCCTCGCCAGAGGTAAGGGCAGAGGCAAGAGAGCACCTGCTTCGGCAGGTGCCCAGGAACAAAAGTCCTCCCCGGCTGCACCAAAAGCCACAGCATGACGCTGGGACTCCCCTGAGGGAGTCCGCATCGGTGGGGGCACGTCTTCGACTTTTCAGTCAGGCCTGGGTCAGTTCGGACCTGAATCCCTGGGTGTTGGAAATAGTTTCCCAGGGTTACAAATTGGAATTCGAGGAGGTGCCCCCGCGCCGATTTTTCAAATCGGCCCTACCAGCTTCCACATCGGAAAGGGATGTAGTGTTAGCTGCAATTCAAACGCTGTGTATACAGCAAGTGATAATCAAGGTTCCCCTGCACCAGCAGGGAAGAGGTTACTACTCAACCCTATTTGTGGTCCCGAAACCGGACGGTTCGGTCAGACCTATTTTGAATCTGAAATCCCTAAACCTGTACATAAAAAGATTCAAATTCAAAATGGAATCTCTCAGAGCGATAATAGCCAACATGGAGGAGGGGGAGTTTATGGTGTCTCTGGACATAAAGGATGCGTACCTTCATGTCCCCATATATGCCCCCCATCAGGAATACCTGAGATTCGCTGTACAGGATTGTCATTACCAACTTCAGACGTTGCCGTTTGGACTTTCCACGGCCCCGAGGATTTTCACCAAAATAATGGCGGAAATGATGGTGGTCCTGCGCAAGCATGGAGTCACAATTATCCCATACTTGGACGATCTCCTGATAAAAGCGAGATCAAGGGAGAAATTGCTGAGCAGTGTGGCGCTCTCTCTGAGAGTGCTCCAGCAACACGGTTGGATTCTAAATCTACCAAAGTCACAGTTGATTCCGACAACTCGACTACCGTTCCTAGGTATGATACTGGATACGGAACAAATGAAGGTCTTTCTCCCAATAGAAAAGGCCCAAGACATCCAGAACATGGTCAGAGACCTGCTAAAACCGAAAAGGGTGTCAGTTCACCAATGCACTCGAGTTCTGGGGAAAATGGTGGCGGCCTACGAGGCCATTCCCTTCGGAAGGTTCCATGCAAGGACTTTTCAATGGGATATTCTGGACAAGTGGTCAGGGTCCCATCTGCACTTACATCGGGAAATAACTGTGTCCCCAGGAACCAGAGTGTCCCTCCAGTGGTGGTTGCAAAGTGCTCACCTGCTGGAGGGTCGCCGGTTCGGGATTCAGGACTGGATCCTGGTTACCACGGACGCGAGCCTCCGAGGATGGGGAGCGGTCACACATGGAAAGACTTTTCAGGGTCTTTGGTCAGACCAGGAGTCCTGTCTACACATCAATGTGTTGGAACTCAGGGCCATTTACAACGGCCTTCGACAAGCGGAGAGTTTTCTTCGAAACCTACCGGTTCTGATTCAATCAGACAATGTCACAGCAGTGGCTCATGTGAACCGCCAAGGCGGGACAAGAAGCAGAGTTGCGATGGCGGAAGCCACAAGGATTCTTCGCTGGGCGGAAAATCATGTAAGCGCTCTGTCGGCTGTCTTCATTCCGGGAGTGGACAACTGGGAAGCAGACTTCCTCAGCAGACACGATTTCCATCCAGGAGAGTGGGGACTTCATCAAGAAGTCTTTGCAGACGTAACACGTCTTTGGGGAACCCCTCAAATAGACATGATGGCGTCACGCCTCAACAAAAAACTTCGGAGGTATTGCACAAGGTCTCGGGACCCTCAGGCAGTAGCAGTAGACGCACTGGTAACACCATGGGTGTTCGAATCGGTCTACGTGTTTCCTCCTCTTCCTTTCATCACGAAAGTGTTGAGGACCATAAGACGAAGAAGAGTACAGACGATACTCGTTGTCCCAGACTGGCCTCGAAGGGCCTGGTACTCGGATCTACAAGAGATGCTCACAGGAGACCCCTGGCCTCTTCCTCTGAGGGAAAGACCTGTTGCAGCAGGGGCCCTGTGTATTTTAAGATTTACCGTGGTTACATTTGACGGCATGGCGGTTGAACGCCGAATCCTAGCAAAAAAGGGGATTCTGGAAGAGGTCATCCCTACTTTAATAAAGGCTAGGAAGGAGGTGACGATAAAAACATTATCACCGTATCTGGCGAAAGTATGTGTCTTGGTGTGAGACCAAGAATGCACCTACGGAAGATTTTCATCTGGGTCGTTTTCTCCACTTCCTACAGACAGGAGTGGATATGGGCCTGAAATTAGGCTCGGTTAAGGTACAGATTTCGGCCCTCTCGATTTTCTTTCAGAAGGAATTGGCTTCTCTTCCAGAAGTCCAGACGTTTGTAAAGGGAGTGCTGCACATCCAGCCCCCTTTTGTGCCTCCAGTGGCACCATGAGACCTGAACGTGGTGTTGCAGTTCCTAAAATCACACTGGTTTGAACCGCTTAACAAGGTTGAGTTGAAATTTCTTACTTGGAAGGTGGTCATGTTGTTGGCCTTAGCATCAGCAAGGCGAGTGTCAGAATTGGCGGCTCTCTCACACAAGAGCCCCTACATGATTTTTCATGTGGATAGAGCTGAATTGAGGACACGTCCGCAATTTTTGCCTAAAGTGGTTTCTTCGTTCCATATGAATCAACCTATTGTGGTGCCTGTGGCTACCGGTGACCTGGAGGATTCCAGATCCCTAGACGTAGTCAGGGCCTTAAAGATTTATGTAGCCAGGACGGCTAGAATTAGGAAAACAGAGGCTCTGTTTGTCCTGTATGCGGCCAATAAGATTGGCGCCGCTGCTTCAAAGCAGACTATTGCTCGCTGGATCTGTAATACGATTCAGCAGGCTCACTCTACGGCTGGATTGCCGGTACCAAATTTGGTTAAGGCCCATTCCACTAGAAAGGTGGGCTCTTCTTGGGCGGCTGCCCGAGGCGTCTCAGCTTTACAACTTTGCCGAGCGGCGACTTGGTCGGGGTCAAACACTTTTGCTAAGTTCTACAAGTTTGATACCCTGGCTGATGAGGACCTAGCGTTTGCTCAGTCAGTGCTGCAGTCATACGCACTCTCCCGCCCGATTGGATGCTTTGGTATAAACCCCATGGTCCTTACGGAGTCCCCAGCATCCTCTAGGACGTAAGAGAAAATAAGATTTTAAACCTACCGGTAAATCTATTTCTCCTAGTCCGTAGAGGATGCTGGGCGCCCGTCCCAGTGCGGAAACTCTGCAAGACTTGTATATAGTTGTTGCTTACATAAGGGTTATGTTACAGTTGACATCGGTCTAGGACCGTTACTGTTGTTTTTGTTCATACTGTTAACTGGTTATGTATGTTCCAGGTTACATGGTATGATTGGTGTGGGCTGGTATGAATCTTGCCCTTGGATTGCTAAATCCTGCCTTGTATTGTCCATCTCCTCTGGGCACAGTTCTCTAACTGAGGTCTGGAGGAGGAGCATAGAGGGAGGAGCCAGTGCACACCCATAGTCAAAGTTCTTTTTAGGTGCCCTATCTCCTGCGGAGCACGTCTATACCCCATGGTCCTTACGGAGTCCCCAGCATCCTCTACGGACTAGGAGAAATAGATTTACCGGTAGGTTTAAAATCTTATTTTATGTTATGTAATGTTTACTTTTTAATCTTTACATTTAAAAAAATAAAAATAAATGCACCCCATGGATTTTATAAGGACTCATTGATGTTATTGAGATATAATGTGGTGACAAGTAGACAAAACACCAATATACAGACAGAATACAGTCTGGTAGCTAGATACAAACTACAGCTGTATGAGCTGCCACACAATATAGACCTCAAATCAGGACGCTATCCTCAGGGCTATGATTGCATTGGTTGATTGACCCATGTGGGTCCAGCATTGGGGCAATATGACACCAGCTTGAAAATACTTAATATGATCCCTCTTAAAGAAAGTGTTATGCAGTCTACTCTGTATCTGAGTTATCAGGTGGGACCAGTTGACGCTCATGCAGTTACCCCTTGCCCAGGAGTCTTTTAGCCTTCTGCGATGCTAGGCTTCTCCTATAGCAGCCACCTTTCCAGAGTGAATTAGGTCCACCCTGTACTCCGATGCTCCCAGGTTTTATGTATGGACAAGGTGACTATTGGAGGCTGGGCAAGAGTAAATGCTGTACTGTGAGATGTCACAGGACAACCTTGATAACCCTGCCCAATACTCAGGCAGGAATAATAAACAAATTGTACAGAGATGTAACAATGCAAAGGGGGATTTTATAACAAACACTCAAAGAATATGAAGTGCAACAATGCACAGGGTGGTACAATAATGAATGCTAATGATATGTAAATGCAACAATGCACAGGATGATATTATAATTAAATACAAAAGGTAACTCAAACTCTGAAAAGAACCAATGCAAAATCCCAGGACTTAGCTTGAACTGTCAGATGTGGATTCTAAAGAAGCCCGGAATTTGGAACTGGAACAGAAACCCTGAAGGGGAACAGAGACACTGAGACTGAGACCTGCTTCAGAGCAGGATTACACTGTGTGCAGAGGCTTGGCAACTGGAACAGACAGCACTAACTGCACAGATTCTAGATTCCACCAAGGAACAGGGACCTGGTACAAACAGGAACTTGAAGCTATAACCGGCCTCAGGTGAAGTGCAAGCTGGGTAATAAAGGAAGCAGCCCCAATCAGGATGGCTGAAAAGGACAAGCCTCCTGAACACAAATAAACTGCAGCTGGAAAACCAGACACAAAGGTAATGGCCTAATTATCAGACAGGTGAAACTGCACAGACCATACAAGAGACAGGCTGCAGTCACACAGAACACAAACAAGAATGAGACACAGCGGTGGCTCATGAGAGAAGGAAACAAATACAAGCTATAAATCATTTATAAGGGAAGCTTTGTTAGAACAAAAATAACATCTCTGTTTTGATTACCACCCCCACATGTGCAATTTTATGCTGATCACACAATATCTATTTTATTTTCTGATTCCAAGTTCATAGTGATCTTTTCTCACCAGCACTTACAGTTGTGCTCATAAGTTTACATACCCTAGCAGAATTTGTTATTTTCTGGCCATTTGTCAGAGAATATGAATGATGATAACTCACAAACTTTTCTTTCACTCATGGTTAGTGGTTGGGTGAAGCCATTTATTGTCAAACAACTGTGTTTACTCTTTTTAAATCATAATGACAACAGAAACTACCCAAATGACCCTGATCAAAAGTTTACATACCCCAGTTCTTAATACCGTGTATTGCCCCCTTTAACATCAATAACAGCTTGAAGTCTTTTGTGGTAGTTGTGGATGAGGCTCTTTATTTTCTCAGATGGTAAAGCTGCCCATTCTTCTTGGCAAAAAGCCTCCAGTTCCTGTAAATTCTTGGGCTGTCTTGCATGAACTGCACGTTTGAGATTTCCCCAGAGTGGCTCAATGATGTTGAGGTCAGGAGACTGAGATGGCCACTCCAGAACCTTCACTTTATTCTGCTGTAACCAGTGACAGGTCAACTTGGCCTTGTGTTTTGGATCATTGTCATGTTGGAACGTCCAAGTACGTCCCATGAGCAGCTTCCGGGCTGATGAGTGCAAATTTTCCTCCAGTATTTTCTGATAACATGCTGCATTCATCTTGCCATCAATTTTGACCAAGTTTCCAGTGCCTTTGTAGCTCTCACATCCCCAAAACATCAGCGATCCACCTCTGTGTTTCACAGTACTAATGGTGTACCTTTCATTATAGGCCTTGTTGACTCCTCTCCAAATGTAATGTTTATGGTTGTGGCCAAAAAGTTAAATTTTGGTCTCATCACTCCAAATGACTTTGTTCCAGAAGTTTTGAGGCTTGTCTCTGTGCTGTTTGGAATATTGTAAGCGGGATGCTTTGTGGCATTTGCGTAGTAATGGCTTTCTTCTGGCGACTCGACCATGCAGCCCATTTTTCTTCAAATGCCTCCTTATTGTGCATCTTGAAACAACCACACCACTTTTTTTCAGAGAGTCCTGTATTTCAGCTGAAGTTATTTGTGGATTTTTCTTTGCAACAATTTTCCTGGCAGTTGTGGCTGAAATTTTTGTTGGTCTACCTGACAGTGATTTGGTTTCCACAGAATCCCTCATTTTCCACTTCTTAATTAGAGTTTGAACACTGCTGATTGGCATTCTCAATTGCTTGGATATCTTTTTATATCCCTTTCCTGTTTTATACAGTTCAATTACCTTTTCTCATACGTCCTAGAGGATGCTGGGGTCCACTTCAGTACCATGGGGTATAGACGGTCCCGCAGGAGCCATGGGCACTTTAAGACTTTTTCAGAGTGTGAACTGGCTCCTCCCTCTATGCCCCTCCTCCAGACCTCAGTTTAGAAACTGTGCCCAGGCAGACTGGTCGCACTCTAGTGGAGCTCTACAGAGTTCTACTAAAAGACTTTGTTTAGGTTTTTTATTTTACAGGGAGACTGCTGGCAACAGTCTCCCTGCTTCGTGGGGCTTAGGGGGAAGAAGTAGGAACCAACTTCCTATGTAGTTTCATGGCTCTGCTTCTGCTGACAGGACACCATTAGCTCCTGAAGGGTACTGAACACTAGCTGCGGCTATGCGCTCACTCCCACAGCACGCCGTCACTCCCCTAACAGAGCCAGAAGTCAGAAGACTGGTGAGAAGTGTTACCGGAGATCTGCAGAGAGGAACCTCCGGTCATTGTGACGAGCATGCTATCCATATACACAGAACCCAGCAGGGTGCAGGGCGCGGGGGAAGGGGGGGCGCTCTGGGCAGCATGAACCCTACTCTCACTGGCAAAAGGTAGCATACAATGTTTTACACAGTCCTACACCCCCGCCAGTATAAAGATTATGTCTAATACCTGAGGGGAAACGCGCCATTACAGGGGGCGGAGCTTCTTCCTCAGGCAGCCAGCACACTTCTCAGCGCCATTTCCGCCCAGCAGCAGCAGCAGGGGAAGACACGCTGATCCTCCTCTCCACATCTGACCAAGTATCAGGGTGCAAAAAAAGGGGGGGGGGGGAGTGAGTGTATTATTTAGGTGTTATAACCTATATTGGCATTATATAAGCGCTCTACAAGTCTCTGTGTGTAAACAACGTTTCACAGGAATTTGTTATTTTGGCGCTGAGTTGTGGACTGGCAATTCTCTTCTGTATCCCTCTGACAGATTTTGCTGTGGGTCTGTCTCCAGTAGCCCCGGAGTGTCTGCGGTGTGATTTTGCACGTGTGTGTTAGGATCTCCTGCTCTGTGCTGCCACGTCGCCATGGCAACCGGGAGGTAAGTGTTAGCGAAGTAACCTGAGCGCAGCTGATACTCCGGTCCGGGTTTTTACTGTGTAGTGGTTACAGGCTCTGTGCACGGCAGGGAATCCGGCGCTGGTTTTGTGCTCACAGTCTGTGAGGTCTGAGTGGGGCGTGGACAGCACCTGCTATATAAACCATCCTCTCAGGCTAGGCAAATGCTGCTGAATCTTTGTTTGTTAGTCAGTTCCAGAGAGTTAGCTAGTACTGTGTGACTTTGTATTTACTTGTTGCTTACTGCGATTAGGCCTTGGGATTCGGTACTTCATTCTGCCAATCCGGACCTAGCAGTAAGACTGGAGTCAGTTGTTTGACCTGCTGGGGTTCTTTTGCTATTCTGTGAACCCAGCAGGTTTGCGGCTGTACTCTCAGACCTGCTTGCTTAATCCTCCCTCACTGTGCAGGGCGTCCAGGTGTCAGTTTAGTGGCAGTAAGCTGAACCTGCGCCCTGCAAGTGGGGGTTAGAATTGTGGATACTCTCCTTGTGTCTATATTGCTATCTCTGACCAAGGAGTTTATTCCCACACCCGTTGGTAACCCTTTGGGGGTTTTTCTGTTGCTCTTAGCAACATAATTTCAGGTGCTCCACATGTGAAATCACTACACATCGCTTCATTGTCCGCTCTATTCCATCTGAGCATTCCTGACACTAGGGAGACACCCAATTCCTGAGCCTTTGGGCTTCTCCGTTCACTTTGTGTTTATTAGTTATTCCATCACCTCTTTTGTATGTTATGTTATACTGTCTGTGAGTTCGTTTGCGTCGCTTCCCTCTCTGTTCATACACCGGTATACTCCTGTTAGCACTGGTGTGCGTAACATATTCAGCAGCCCTACTCCTGTTGAAATTTTGTGGGAATATGGAGCATACCCCTCAAAATACTTTGCAACAGGTGGTCGATCAGGTGCAGGTCCTGACTCGACAATTTAATGAGATGTCCATTAAAATAAACACCCCGCAGGCCGCTAGCGGAGCTCCCACAGCAGCAGCGGCAAGTTCAGGGGTTAAGGAGCCGAAAGCAAATCTCCCGGATCGTTTTTCTGGAGATCGCTCGCAGTTCTTTTGTTTCAAGGAGAGCTGTAAGCTATATTTCAGGCTTAGGCCCCAGTCTTCTGGGTCGGAGATTCAGCGGGTGGGCATGGTGATTTCCTTGCTACAAGGAGACCCACAGGTCTGGGCATATGGGTTACAGCCTGACTGTCCGTCGCTTAAAAGTGTTGATGCTTTTTTTACGGCACTGGGCATTTTGTATGATGACCCTGACAAGATGGCTTCAGCCGAGGCTCAGATTACGGTTCTAAAGCAAGGGCGACGGCCAGCTGAGGTTTATAGTACGGAGTTTCGGAGGTTGGCTCATGATACCCAGTGGAATGACCCAGCCCTGAGAAACCAGTACCGAAGGGGCCTTTCTGACCAGATAAAGGACCAACTGGTACAATATCCCTCGCCTGATAGCTTAGATCAGCTCATGCAGTTATCCATCCGGGTGGATAGACGGCTGAGAGAGCGTAGGCTTGAAAGGGAGACCGCAGTTTCCTTTTTTCCCAAGGGAACCTCAGACTCTGAGGAATATTCCGAGGAGCCTATGCAGATTGGGGCTACCCGCCTCTCCTCGCGTGAGAAGACGCGGAGGAGACAGCAGGGTTTGTGTTTGTACTGTGGGAATAAAGGTCATGTTGTAGTATCATGCCCAGAAAAACCGGAAAACTTCAGGGCCTGAGGGTGATGGGAAATATCCTGTCAGGCCAGAAGTCAGAATTTCCCAAAAAGACTTTTCTCATTCCGGTGACTTTGGAGATCCTCGGTCAAACTGTCAAGACTGAGGCCAAAGCGGCCTTTGCCCGTCTCAAAAGGGCATTTGTCTCGGCCAAGGTGCTGCGACACCCAGATCCAGAGCGTCCTTTTGTGGTAGAAGTGGATGCCTCTGAGATAGGTATTGGGGCAGTGCTCTCTCAGATGGGGGTGTTTGATAATCGCCTTCATCCCTGTGCTTACTTTTCCCGTAAATTTTCGTCTGCCGAGATGAATTATGATGTGGGTAACCGGGAATTGTTGGCTATGAAGGATGCACTCGGGTAGTGGAGACACTGGCTTGAGGGGGCTAAGTTTGTGGTCTCAATTCTCACCGACCATAAGAATCTGGCATATTTAGAGTCAGCGAAGCGGCTCAATGCCAGGCAGGCACGATGGGCTTTGTTTTTTGCTCGCTTTAATTTTTTGATAACATATCGCCCTGGGTCAAAAAACATCAAGGCTGATGTGCTCTCGCAGAGTTTTGCTCCAGTTCAAGAGACCACCGAGGAGCCATTGCCCATTGTGTCCCCATCATGTATTAAAGTGGGCATTACCCAGGACCTCTTGTCATTAGTCCTTAGAGCACAGGAGCAGGCTCCTCCAGACCTTCCGGTAGGTCTCTTGTTTGTGCCTCCTAGGTTAAGACAGCGAGTGTTCCTGGAATTCCATGCCAAGAGGTCGGCAGGGCATCCGGGTATTGCCAGAACTCGGGAGTTGCTGTCTAGGGCGGTGTGGTGGCCCTCGGTGGCTAGGGATGTGGATCAGTGGGTTCGGGCATGTGACGTTTGTGCCCGAAATAAAACTCCTAGAGGGGTTCCTGTCGGCCCATTACATCCACTCTCTATTCCGTCTAAGCCATGGACCCACATTTCCATGGATTTTGTGGTGGACTTGCCCAAATCCTCGGGGATGACAGCCATTTGGGTTGTCGTTGACAGGTTTTCGAAGATGGCACATTTCGTTCCACTGGTTGGGTTGCCATCGGCCAGACGCCTGTCTGAGTTATTTATGCAGCATGTTGTGCGCCTCCACGGGTTGCCACTAGATGTGGTCTCTGACCGTGGATCCCAGTTTGTGGCCAAATTCTGGAGGGCATTTTGTTCTGATCTCCAGATTTCTGTGAGCTTGTCGTCAGGCTACCATCCACAGTCTAATTGGCATACTGAGAGGGTGAACCAGTCCTTGGAGCAGTTCCTCAGGTGTTATGTCTCCAAGTGTCATACTGACTGGGTTGCTCATCTGTCCATGGCGGAGTTTGCCTATAACAACGCGGCTCACTCTGCTACAGGGATCTCTCCCTTCCTTTGTGTGTATGGGCATCATCCTAAGGCCAATTCTATTGACCCCCTGGATTCCACGCCTGGTGGTTCCTCTGTTGTTTCGGTCCTTAGGGGTATTTGGAGGAAAGTGAAGAAAGCCCTTGTGCCTGTGTCATTAGTGACCAAAAGGGTTTTTGATAAGCGGAGAAGACCCTGCAGCTTCAAATTAGGAGACTTCGTCTGGTTGTCCACCAAGAATTTGAAGTTGAGACAGCCATCTCATAAGTTAGGCCCCCGGTTCATCGGCCCTTATAAGATCACCAGGGTTATCAATCCGGTGGCATTTCAGTTAGATCTGCCCCGTTCATTGGGTTTCAATAAAACATTTCATTGTTCCCTTTTAAAACTGGCGGTTAGTAATCCTTCTTCCAGTGGAAGACCTTCTCCTCTTCTGATACGGGGTCAGAGGGAGTTTGTGGTTGAAAGGGTTCTTGACTCCAAGATGGTTCGGGGTCGGCTGTCATTTTTGGTGCACTGGAAGGGGTATGGCCCGCAGGAGCGGTCGTGGGTGCGCAGTTGTGATCTTCATGCCCCCAGACTGATACGCTCTTTCTTCTCGCAGTTCCCCGATAAACCCGGTGGTAGGGGTTCTTTGACCCCTCGTCAGAGGGGGGGTACTGTTAGGATCTCCTGCTCTGTGCTGCCACGTCGCCATGGCAACCGGGAGGCAAGTGTTAGCGAAGTAACCTGAGCGCAGCTGATACTCCGGTCCGGGTTTTTACTGTGTAGTGGTTACAGGCTCTGTGCACGGCAGGGAATCCGGCGCTGGTTTTGTGCTCACAGTCTGTGAGGTCTGAGTGGGGAGTGGACAGCACCTGCTATATAAACCATCCTCTCAGGCTAGGCAAATGCTGCTGAATCTTTGTTTGTTAGTCAGTTCCAGAGAGTTAGCTAGTACTGTGTGACTTTGTATTTACTTGTTGCTTACTGCGATTAGGCCTTGGGATTCGGTACTTCATTCTGCCAATCCGGACCTAGCAGTAAGACTGGAGTCAGTTGTTTGACCTGCTGGGGTTCTTTTGCTATTCTGTGAACCCAGCAGGTTTGCGGCTGTACTCTCAGACCTGCTTGCTTAATCCTCCCTGACTGTGCAGGGCGTCCAGGTGTCAGTTTAGTGGCAGTAAGCTGAACCTGTGCCCTGCAAGTGGGGGTTAGGATTGTGGATACTCTCCTTGTGTCTATATTTCTATCTCTGACCAAGGAGTTTATTCCCACACCCGTTGGTAACCCTTTGGGGTTTTTTCTGTTGCTCTTAGCAACATCATTTCAGGTGCTCCACATGTGAAATCACTACACATCGCTTCATTGTCTGCTCTATTCCATCTGAGCATTCCTGACACTAGGGAGACACCCAATTCCTGAGCCTTTGGGCTTCTCCGTTCACTTTGTGTTTATTAGTTATTCCATCACCTCCTTTGTATGTTATGTTTTACTGTCTGTGAGTTCGTTTGCGTCGCTTCCCTCTCTGTTCATACACCGGTATACTCCTGTTAGCACTGGTGTGCGTAACAGTGTGTGACATGTCTGAGGCAGGGAGCTGAGTCTGACATGTCTGAGGCAGATACTTTGACAATTCTTTTGCTTTCCCCATGACTCAGAATCTAGACACGTCAGTGCAGCACTGGATGAAAGATGCAGGGGTCTTTCAGGAGTCCAGAAACTCACTAACCTTTTATACACACACACTGATTACAAGTAAACAGATCACAGGTGAGGATGGTTACCTTTAGTAGCCATTCAAACCTGTTTGTGTCAACTTGTGTGCATGTTATCAGGCCAAAATCTCTAGGGTATGTAAACTTTTGATCAGGGTCATTTGGGTAGTTTCTGTTGTCATTATGATTTAAAAAGAGTAAACACAGTTGTTTGACAATAAATGGCTTCACCCAACCACTAACCATGAGTGAAAGAAAAGTTTGTGAGTTATCTTTCATATTCTCTGACAAATGGCCAGAAAATCACAAATTCTGCTAGGGTATGTAAACTTATGAGCACAACTGTATAAATAAATAATATTATATTTGCATCTTTGTGTTATTTTGGTATAAACCATAATATACATGGATCATTGTAACATCCCATTGATGGTTCTTATTTACAGGAAATTTTCGGCGCAAAACCTCCGTGATAATGGTGGATGAGATACTGTCTGCATACCCACATCAGCTGTCATTTTCTGAGGCTGGACTGAGAATAATGATAACCAGCCACTTTCCACCAAAAACACGCCTCTCCATGGCCAGTCGCATGTTGATAAATGAGGTCAGTCTAATTTAACATGTGGCCTAGAACATCTTCGCTGATGAATACATTGTAGATGATAAAGGGGATGTATAATTGTATAGTATTAAATGCTGGTCCCTGTGTTTCATAGCAATTGTGCCTGATGTAATCTGAAAAAGGGGAAGCATTCAGTGCTGGGGTGGTGGCATTTGGTCAGATAGTGAATAGGACTGGTGTCAATATTGCACTCCATGACTGAATGATAACCTTCCTTTACTCTTCCAACTGAAAGTACATATGGCTATGGTGATCCTTCTAATTCATTTTCTATGTAAAGGTTCTATTTATTATGTCACTGTGCATGATTTTTTTTACATAATGAATGAGTTCTGCTCAGAATGAGTGTTGGGAGTTAAGGGAAGTAAACTAAAGGGCTCATGCCCTAATTCCTGGTATCTATGCTTAAAGGGTATAATATGCATTAAAGAGTGTAAGCTTAGGGAAGTAGCCAAGAACCAATCCATTTGATTTATAGCTCCCTGATTGCAGTACACATTAAAGTAGGTAAAGTACAAACGCAACATGCTTTATCTTTAAAAACTTACTACTATATTACCACCCCGATAATAAGATACAGAGAACATCTGAATAAATTCTTATCTGCAAGTCATAGCCATGTAACAACCCTTTATGTTATTGTATATAGTAGAGACCTATAAAGGAGCCTCTGGTCATCAGGACTCAAGCAGAATGAAGCCCATTGGGCACCTACTGTAACTATCTCACTATATATGCGCAAAAGAGATGCCATTGCCTGTACACCCCCATAGCCCCATGCTTGTACTGGGAAAGCCATTGCCACCCATTTTCTCATGCTTGGTCTACAGAAGGCCAATATGAAATTGTTCTCAGCTTGCCTGCATTAGAACATTTTATTATTTATTGCCAGTTATTTATATAGCGCACACATATTCCGCAGCGCTTTACATAGAATATTTGGCCATTCACATCAGTCCCTGCCCCAGTGGAGTTTACAATGTATATTCTCTACCACATGTACACACACACAGATTCACGCTAGGGTTAATTTTGTTGGGAGCCAATTAACCTACCACTATATTTTTGCAAAGTAATGGCAAGTAACCATATAACCATTGCTTGATGGCTGTCAGTGGTTTGACCTATCGATAGTATGTGTGTGCGCTGTGGTCAAAAACATTTTGCAAATGCACATAGGAGCTCCATTACAGACCCCTGTAGACAGTGACATCACCAAACATCGGAAATAAGTAGAGCTATATCAATTTGCTGTTTATGGTTCACATGAAATGGCCCATGTGTTGAATGTTGTTCTATAGCAATGTACTGTATATTTGTGGTACATTTTTGCTTTATGCCTATACTTGGTGTCCCCTTGCAGAGGCAGAGATTAATAAACAGCCGAGCCTATGCAAATGGAGAGTCTGAGGTATCTATAAAAATTCCAATTAAACATGCTGTTGAGAATGGAACTGGTCCCGGGAATTCCTCAGAAAGAAGCGCAAATGGCACCAGAAAGGATGATGATGTAGCTGAAGCCGGCAATGAGACAGAAAATGAAAATGAGGACAATGAGAATAATGAGAATGATGAGGAGGATGAAGAAGAGGATGATGATAATGATGGACCTTACACACCTTTCGACATCCCCTGTGAGTCCCGATTTAGCTACTATAAGGTGTACACAATGCCTTCTTTAGTCTGCTATAGGCAAGCCACATATCAGAAAACAAGCAATGATTAGAATTGAGCGCGTATCAATGACAAATGAAGATGCCAGCTAGGAGTCTTGGGCAGCAGCGCGCATGGCGATCTGCTCATTTTACCTTTCAGGTGTATGTAAACTGTGCACAGCTCCTTGGATTCAATGCAGGGAAGAGGTGCACAATCATTGTAACCAAAATACTTGGGAAATTTTCTATTTGAATTCACAACATTCATAGTGGTGATCTGCTGGTCTGGAAGTCACTAAGGGATATATTCAATGGATCCGACAAGCCCTATTCAAATGAGCAGCCAAATCCGACTGTCGGATTTGTCCGCTCATTGGTGTCCCGTCCTGCTGTTGCTAGCGGCTGCCGGGGTGTAGCTGTCAGCGGCGGCAGGGGGGAGCTATCACCGGTGACCTGTCAGGCAGCGGTGGCCAGGGAGAGGTATCTGCGGCAGCCATGGGTACCTGTCAGGCGGCTTGGGGGGACCCGTCAGCGGCGCCGGGGGAGACATCTGCGGTGGCTGGAGGACCCATCAGGCGGCCGGGGGGGATCCGTCAGCGGCGCCGGGGGAGACATCTGCCGCAGCTGGAGGACTTGTCAGGCAGCCGGGGAGAGACATCTGCGGCGGCTGTAGGACTTGCCAGGGGGACCCATCAGAGGTAGTGCCCTGCAGCTCGCCGCACCGTTACCCGGTCTTATGTCCTCAATACGACTTTTTTTAAAGTCGGATTGAGATGGTCGAAAAGGGGGCCATAGCTGCCGATCCGCGGCGGCCATTTTCCCTGAGATTTCTGTACTGCACGTGCGCAGAACTCCGTGAAAATGGCCGCTGGGCCATTTTCACAGAGTTTTAACACCGCCGTGGATGTCGCCGCGGGACTCCGGAGGGGTGAGTATTCACAAAATGGGTGCAGCGTGTGCAGTGGGGGCCCCTTCTGGGCTCAGGGGCCCGTGTGCACTGCACACACTGCACCCATTATAGAAACGCTAGTGGCCCAGGGAGTGCAGCTGCTATGGTGCCCAGAGCTGAGAGGGGCCACCTTCCCTGACAAAGGTACACATGTTATATACATTTTTCACCACTGTGAGGCACGTTTGCCTTGTGGAGTACAATATATCTTGTTATGCCCCTGTACCTGCTCACTGTAATTTGGTATATAAATAAACAGACAGGCATTATAATGTTACATGATATGAACTGGGGCATTGTATTGTGGCACAATATGAAGTGGATTCACTATAGTATGACATAATATGAACTGGGTGTACTGTAATATGACATAATATAAACTGTGGACACTGTCATAATGTAAATTGGGGTACTCTGTTGTACTGGCAGCCCTACAGTGTGATATAACATGAACTAGGGCACTATTCTGGTTCATAAAAAAAACTAGGGCACTATTATGGGGCATACAATTAAAAACTGCTGTGGAGAGGTGTCTCTCTAGAAGCTTTGGGACAGGGGCCCCTTTAAATGTTGCTATGGGGCCCACAAAGTTCTGGCTCTGCCCCTGATCTAGAGCATACATGCAATGACATGATAAGGCTCAAAAATCATGCACTGGGAGGCTCTATTCTGGAATTACACACAAGTACCAGTGGGTGGCACTAGAGAAAAGCATATGAATGTTTATATGATTATCTGAAAGCTTCAGCGGTAATACTATACAGTGTTTTGTGTATAAAAAAAAGGTCAAAAAATGTACACAAATGTACACTAACCCTTAAGCCTACAATCTCTGTTGTGTTATGGTATCCGGTATCACCACAGTAATAAGTATATTGAATATTCACACAACATCAGTTCAGCAGCAACATATACATATACACATACGCACTACCTGTCAAAAGTTTTAGGACACCTCCATTTCTAAAGTTTTAACCCATCAAAGTAGGCAGCTTTTGCAGATACAGTCACCAAACACTTGTGACATTCTTTGTTCAATGGAAATCAAATATTGGCCCTCATTCCGAGTTGTTCGCTCGCTAGCTGCTTTTAGCAGCATTGCAAACGCTAGGCCGCCGCCCTCTGGGAGTGTATCTTAGTTTAGCAGAATAGCGAACGAAAGATTAGCAGAACTGCTACTAAATAATTCCCTGCAGTTTCTGAGTAGCTCCAGACCTACTCCTAGACTGTGATCACCTCAGGCCGTTTAGTTCCTGGTTTGATGTCACAAACACGCCCTGCGTTCGGCCAACCACTACCCCGTTTCTCCAGCCACTCCTGCGTTTTTACCTGGCACGCCTGCGTTTTTTAGCACACTCCCTGAAAACGGCCAGTTTCCGCCCAAAAACACCCACTTCCTGTCAATCACACTACGATCACTCGAGTGATGAAAAAACGTTGCTCGAGCTTGTGTAAATCTACAAAGTTTTGTGTGAAAGTACTTAGCGCATGCGCGCTGCGTACCATGCGCATGCGCGCTGCGTACCATGCGCATGCGCATTTTTGGCGTTTTTTCACTTTATCGCTGCACTGCGAAAATCGGCACCGAGCGAACAACTCGGAATGACCACTATTGTTCGGGAAGTTGCAGAGGTTCCCACAGATGTGTTGTACTTGTAGGTTGCTCTGCATTTAACCCTTCTGTCCAGTTCATTCCAAACCAGTCTGGAGACCATGTTGGCCATTCCAAGATATGAAGCCTACTATCTTGTTTTTTTCCCCTCAGAGGTCATTCTAACATACTGTAGCCTGGATGTATGCTTTGGGTCATTATCCTGCTGTAGGATAAACTGTTGACCAACTAGGTGTAGACCAGAGGGTATTTTTTATGGGCCCATTGACTTTGGTTTATACTGTAAAGAGAACTTGGCTGTGTTGCTATTAAAAATATTGATAAATCAGACATAAATCTTAAAATAAAGGTCTAAATAGTGAATAGTGCTGTGCGGTGTGGTCCTGTATCCTGCACCCATTATCGGATACATCAATAGTGGTGATATAATCATGTAACTTACTGCTGAAATCTTTATTTTATGTACATTGTGCTACAGCCATTGGGTTAGCCTAAAGAGCTGCATGTAATTCTGCATGTAATTCTCTTAAGAGCAGTGGTGTATCTACGATGGGTGCAGGATATGGGCCAGGGGGTCCACACCGCACACCCTGCACCCATCTCTTTCCAGAGTCCAATGAATATACAGTATTACAGTTTTACCAATAGCTATTTTTGTCCATATTCATGTACAGTGCTTAAGAATTCAACTGGTTGTTTTTGTATGCCACAAAAAATGTGAAAGGCAGGATTGGCAAACATACAATTCACTCTATTGGTTTAATTGGGTCCCAGTGCAATGGCACACTGACACTTCGGATCCCAGTGCAATGGCACACTGACACTTTAGATCCCAGTGCAATTGCACAGTGACACTTTGGATCCCAGTGCAACAGCACACTGACACTTTGGAACCCAGTGCAATTGCTGACTGACACTTTGGATCCCAGTGCAATTACACACAGACACTTGGGGACCCCGTGCAATGGCACACTGACACTTGGTGTCCCCGTGCAATGGCACACTGACACATGAGATCCCAGTGCAATGGCACACTGACACTTGGTGTCCCAGTGTAATGCCACACTGACAGTTGGGGTCCCAGTGCAATAACACACTGACACTTGGGGACCCCGTGCAATGGCACACTGACACCTGGGGTCCCCGTGCAATGGCACACTGATACTTGGTGTCCCCGTGCAATGGCACACTGACACGTGGGGTCCCAGTACAATGGCACACTGACACGTGGGGTCCCAGTACAATGGCACACTGACACTTGGGGTTCCAGCGCAATGGCACACTGACACGTGGGGTCCCAGTACAATGGCACACTGACACTTGGGGTTCCAGCGCAATGGCACACTGATATTTGGGATCCCAGTACAATGGCACACTGATATTTATGATCCCAGTACAATGGCACATTGACACTTGGGGTCCCAGTACAATGGCACACTGACACGTGGTGTCCCAGTACAATGGCACACTGACACGTGGGATCCCAGTGCAATGGCACACTGATATTTGGGATCCCAGTACAATGGCACACTGATATTTATGATCCCAGTACAATGGCACATTGACACTTGGGGTCCCAGTACAATGGCACACTGACACGTTGGGTCCCAGTACAATGGCACACTGACACGTGGGATCCCAGTGCAATGGCACACTGACACTTGGGGTCCCAGTGCTCTGGCACACTGACACTTGGGGTTCCAGCGCAATGGCACACTGATATTTGGGATCCCAGTACAATGGCACACTGACATTTATGATCCCAGTACAATGGCACACTGACACTTGGGGTCCCGGTACAAGGGCACACTGACATTTATGATACCAGTACAATGGCACACTGATATTTGGTGTCCCAGTACAATGGCACACTCACTTGGGGTCAAAGCTGAAACATGATTTAGCACCACCGATCTTGACAATTTAAGTAAAGGGCATTTAGCAATTCTTACCAGTTCCATTTCAGACAGCTGTAGCCCAATGGTGTTGTGTCCCCCATGGTGCTGGAGGCCATCGCTTTGTTTATCACCATCCACCAGTCACACCTACTCTTCTATAGTTAGCAAGGAAAAATACATAAGGTTGTCACACTGTACTACTCTTTTTCCTAACAAATTATAGGGAGAGAAACTCAGTTCCCTAATCTTGACCACTTCCTAGTGAAATGGGCGGGACGAGGGAGCGATGACATGATTTTTCAGAGAATCATGTCATTGTAGCCATACCCCCTCTTCTTGATTCCGGAAGTGAAAATTAAAATGTTGTCAAGAATGAAGGATGTGTATATTACTTATAGCAAATGCTATATAAGGAGCACAGTGGCTGCAAGACCAGAAGATATACTGTGGAGGTACAGGAAAGTATTTCCCTCTCACATTCCTCCCCCCACTGCTACTATCACTCATTGTGCTACTCATAAAGACTCTCAATCTTCAGGGCCAATCGTCTTGTGTGACAAGTGCCTTCTTTCTAATGCAAAACCTGAATATGGCACCAAAGTGGAGGATGGATGGAGTCTAGCCTTGCTAAGTGTGTGTCTTAGTCTGAGTACTGCTAGTTTAGAACAACGCGTGACTTTGTGTTGTGTACAGGGAGACTTTAAACGAGTTTGCATTTCCAGTTTTACAGACTGGCGCATACCATTTTTCTACCCATTGTTCCCACTACTCTGATAGGACTAAACCTCATTTCTACTGTCCATGCCACCTAAGAACAGCCCTGCTGGAGCCACATTTCATCTCTTTACCTGCTGATAAAAAGGGAAAAAAGTTTAAATTGCAAAGGTTATGTTTGTCATGCTTATTTATTCCCCCCTGTAATACATCTTATCTGTTTGCCAACAGCTGGGATAGCGGAGAAGGCGAAATGGATGGTAACCTGGCCACTGTGTTTCCTTATGTATTTCACGGTACCCAACTGTGCTAAGCCACGCTGGGAGAAATGGTTCATGGTTACGTTTGTCTCGTCATCCATCTGGATTGCAGCTTACTCTTATGTGATGGTCTGGATGGTAAGTGACTATTTGCAACATAACAGTATGGATTATAACCAATAAGCGGACAGTAGAGGTTAGGCAGGGACATTATGGGGTGAATCAGAGTTGAATGGAAATCATCTTTGCTATTTTTAGTACTGTGCTTTGCAGCTGAGCATACGCACCTACGGGCAAATCCCGGTCATACGTATCTCATTGGCATCTTGAATGGGTGTTACTGGTTGGGAATGGAACGTTTACATGTAGGATACATTTAGTGAGGACGTGTCACTAAACTGTGAGCTGTGCGTATGCAGGGGTCCATCTGATTTCCATCTAGTAAGGCTAGTATAGAGATGGGGCAAGTGCGTACTGATAATAACATACTTTCCAACTGTCCGCTTTTTTTTTGTTTTTCTGCCACTGTCCTGACGTCCAACCTGTGGTCCACCGGGTTCCACAGGGCGGGGGGGGGGGGGGGCACTTGTGTGCAACTGTGAATCCGCCTTATATGACTCAAGAGGTCATGGGTAAATATACCTGGTAATAGCTTTAATGTTGCTCAATACAGGGCTGCTGTTAGGCTTTATTTGCCACTTGGAAATCAGGCCCACACACAAGTTAGTGATGAATTTCCTATGGAATATCGCTGGGCATTGCTGCTTATATCTATTACTGGCATACAACTGTTACTGGTGTCATTACCATTGTATTACTCAGCAATACCACTACCAAACCTGGTATACTCCTGGAAATTATTACTGCTATTTCAATTAATTTGCTTTATGCCTGTCAGCAGAAAGTCTGGACGTCCACTGTCAGCCGGAGCCAATAAGTTACTTATATTCAGAGAAGTTTATCAAAACTGGTGCAATGGAAACACTTGCTGTAACCTTTAGCAACCATTCAAACATTTGCTGTCATTTTCTAAACTGTACTAACATAATCCTTGAATTCTGATTGGGTTACAGCACTCTGGTTCTGTCTGGGCGTTTTCCTAAATGCACGACACCAACCCCAGTTCTTTGTAATTAGCACAGAAGAGACAGTGTAACAGTACTTACCAGCTGCAGGTATTTAGCTTCAGGTGTTGCAGCAATAGTTACAGAAGACTAGATTAAGTACTGAGAGCCTAATTCATGTTTGCATGTACGCAATGCCGATATTCTCTCAACGGAGCAATTATCTGCAGACTGCAATGCGCATGCGCCAAGGTGCTGCAACAGTCTCTCTTGCAATAAAGATTTCTCTGAGAAATGATCGACAGGAAATAACCATTTGGAGGTGTTAACGGGGAGTGGTTTAAAAAAAAAGGCTTGGCATGGCCGTTTTCAGGGCGTATATCTGGCGTCAGCAGCAGGTGCAAAAACATGGCGCAAGTGTCGCTACTGCTGTGTCCAGTCTGCATAGCCATAGGTCTACCCTTAGCTTCGATGTTCCTCATTTTTGCATATAGGTTGCAAATGTGTATACAGTTGCAAATGAGTTTGCGATGGCTCCGGCGGACGTCTACTCATTTCTGGATAGCGCCTTCACTTGCTAACATTTGTCGCCTGACAAAAAGCGATTGCAGCTGCATGTGTGTACAAACATTAATTAGGCCCTGGTTGTGCTTCACATATAACCCTTCACCATAGAACTACAACCTCCTGATAATATATATAATATATGTCAGTAGTCATATATGATTAACTGTATACCATAACTAAGCTTCATTTACTGTCAGTATCTCAATGTACTGTACATGTATATTGTACAACAGTATTTCAATATTTATAAATTGAGAATTTGTTAATAATAAATCTAATGCAGTTGTTATGTTGCTGTAACTTATTGCTGTCCTTTTAGAAAATGCACAAAATAAAATAAAACGCATTGACATTCCAAACTATTCTAAAACTATTCTTTGGTGTCTTACAGGTCACTATAATTGGGTTTACTTTAGGAATTCCAGATGTAATTATGGGCATCACCTTCCTGGCTGCTGGAACGAGCGTACCAGATTGTATGGCCAGCCTGATAGTAGCACGGCAAGGTTTGTGCTTTTTTATTTACAGTTTTCTTTTGTGAACAGTTAATTGCAGCCAGCTTGGTGAAGAGCTGACAGACCGGGGTGACACAAAAGGGGTAGACAGTGAGCATAGACAAGAGGGTTAGGAGGACAGTTGGCTGGGTTTGGTGAAGAAGTGGGTCTTGAGAGCCTGTTTGAAGTTTTGTAAAGAGGTGGCAAGTCGGATGAGGAGAGGTAGAGAATTCTATAGATAGGGAGCAGCACATGCAAAATCTTGTAGGTAGCAGTGGGAGGAGGTAATTAGTTGGCAGGAAAGATGGCGTGCATTAGACACGCGTTGTCTCCTCTGCACGTACATTATATTGGGTGTGGTTCATCAAATCGACAGTGTCTAGGTCGACAATGTTTAGGTCGACCACTATAGGTCGACAGTCACTAGGTCGACATGGATGGAATGTCGACAGGGTTTCTAGGTTGACATGTGCTAGGTCGACAGGTCTAAAGGTCGACATGAGGATTTTTATTTATTTTTTGTGTCGTTTTCTTCGTAGAGTGACCGGGATCCCAAATTAGTGCACCGCGTTCGCTCGCCATGCTTCGGGCATGGTGCCTTCGCTCCGCTACCGCTTCGCTCGGTACACTTTACCGTTCCAATCGTAGTCCACGTGGATCGTTAAGTATGAAAAAAATCAAAAAAAGAAAAAAAAAATTGAAAAACTCATGTCGACCTTTAGACCTGTCGACCTAGCACATGTCGACCTAGAAACCCTGTCAACCTTCCATCCATGTCGACCCAGTGACTGTCGACCTATAGTGGTCGACCTAAACATTGTCGACCTAGACACTGTCGATCTTCAGACCGGATCCCCATTATATTATAGTGAACTCAACTCAGCTCATAGAAATGTCAGGGTTCCGATTCCCTCACTGTATATTAGATACTCACACCTACTGGCCCCTTTGTAATTGTCTATGTAAATTTTTAAACCCCTGGTAAGGGTTGGGTACGGAATACCAACACAGGATGCCGGCGGTCACAAGACCGACAGCGGCTTCCTGACGCTCAGAAATCCGACACTTGGTGGGTAAGTATGCTAATCCTCACTCACCCTTAACCCTAACCCTCCTCACTTTCGGGATGTTGACTGTTGGGATTTTGGCATCAGGATTCTGATGGGTGCCGGGATTCCGGTGCCCATATTCTGACTGCCGGCATTTTAAGTATCGGGATGCCATTGCCAACTACATATTTCTGGTAATTCATTTAAGAGACCTGAGTATGCTGAGCACATGCTGTGGTAGCATCCAATCAGGGCATTCCACAAGACTCACTAGTGTCTGTTCTCCTGCCTTATACAACAGGGACAGTTACAGATGTAGGGGTAGAGAGAGTCTCTTATGGACATCAAACTTCTCTGTTTGGGTTAGAGAGTGTACTCTGGCAGATTTCTTTATTTTGTTGTGGGGAAATTAGCGACTTTTTCTTAGTAGCGCTTAGTTTCATGTTAATAATTTGTTTGTCAGGTGAGGCACGCATCTCATGTGTTCTTGTTCAGATGAGGTAGGATGAAGCATCCATAGGCTTTACTAGAACAGCGCTGCTAGCGGCTAAATGGTCCTGCTTCAAAAAGCCCTGACTGTTGAGTGAAGTAATACATACAGATTTTTCTTTCAGGGATGGGAGACATGGCCGTATCAAACTCCATCGGGAGCAATGTATTTGACATTCTCATTGGGCTTGGACTCCCTTGGGCATTACAAACGCTGGCAGTGGACTATGGGTCATATGTAAGTTTCCTTTGCTATCTAATCTGAACTTTCTTGTTTACCTTTATTCCAAACAGGTCTATTATTAACAATATTTTTACACCCTTTTCACATTATTTTAGTATCACCTGAATGTATTAAAGGGCATTTGGAGCAGTTTTCATAAAAAACTGCTCCAAGCCCTTTAATGAACTTTTTTTTTTAGTAACCTATATCGCATTCCCCATACTTATAATGGGAAATGTGATGTGGCCAAATTTACTAAAAAAACAAACATACTCACCTGTCCAGGGAGCCGGTGTCCGCTGCTCCGGTGAGTGCTGCCGGGCACCAGGTCCCCCATATGCTGCAATGTGACCCCAGTGCAGTAAAGTGATGCTGCAAAGCGGCAGCGCACTTTACAGCACCGTGGGTCACCGCAGCACACAGGATCCGGCGCCCGGCAGCCCAGCAGAAGCAGCGCGGACCGGCTCCCGAACAGGTGAGTATATTATCCTGCTGAGGGGGTGTCCGCAGTAAGCGGGAGTAGTCGTGACGGGGGAATGTCAACCAGGTGGCGGCGGTAGCGGCGATGGTGGCAGGCGGCATATGCGCAGCAGGACATGGGGGTATTTTTTACGAAAAATACCCCGATGATGCTGCGAAGAGGCATCGCAGGGACAGAGCTTGACCGCAAGCTCTGTCCCTGCATGCGATAATTGATACATCCCTGCAATGTAATCAATTATCGCAGTGCGAGTTTGGACGATTTTATCACCAAGATGCGGATTGTGATAAATAGGCCCCTTACTGTGTTGAACCCTGGTTATTTATTTTATTTTATTTTTTTTGTCATCTATCGTTTATCTCATGTTTAATAGAAATCAGTTTTTTCAATTGTTTTCTTTTTTTTTTGTAACATAATTTATTGAAGGGTTGGTACAGAGCAAAAACAGTGTATATACAGAAATGACGAAAGTAAGATAAGGACAAATCCAGGAAATACAAAAGTACATTACATGTAGACAGGGTTATGCTTACGTCATCACTTTCATCAAAGAGATAGTATGCCCCTTAAAAAAGGAGGGAGCCAGCAGGAAACTTGCATTGAGTAAGAAAGATTGCATGTCTGACAAAACTGTCATTAATTACATCCAAATCATTAATAAAAAGGATATATAAATACAGAATAGTAATACACTTAAAAATTAACACCATTACTAACAACTTCTAAATTGTACCAGGAGGGTAGCAGAAAACATTTCCCGAAAGCTTCTTTCAACATAGTGTATAGGGTATGTGTGTCTGGGAGCCACGTGTCCAAAAAATTCTCAACAGATTTTTCCTTATGGAAAGACGCTTGCGTCCAAACCATCATAAACAAAAAGAATACCCTAGGAAGCAATAATGGCATTGGAGGGGGATCTGGCACTATCCATTGCGATAAGATCGTTTTTTTGGTGGCAGCGGACAACTTGTTGAGAAGGAGACTATTTCCTTCAGTTGAAAGTACAGTATTACTACGGGGGTATAAGTTCCAAAACGCCCATTCTTTGGAAATTTGAAAAGTAATCTCCAAAGTATTTGAAGTATAACTCTGAAGATCCGTAAAGTTTGTATTAATTGGCAGTCCCAGAGACAATGCATTGTATCTGCATTATTTATTTATTACGCTATTTATATAGCGTACACATATTCCGCAGCGCTTTACAGAGAATATCTGACCATTCACATCAGTCCCCCAGTGGAGTTTACAATCTATATTCCCTGTCACATGTACACACACACACACATTCATACTAGGGCTAATTTTATTGGGAGCCAATTAACCTACCAGTATATTTTTGGAATGTGGGAGGAAACCCACGCAAGTACGGGGAGAATATACAAACTCCGCACAGTTTGGGCCATGATGGGAATTGAACCTATGACCTCAGTGCTGTGAAGCAGTAATGCTAACCATTACACCATCCGTACTGCTCTGGGGCGTTACACTTACTACACTTACTACAATTAGAGGTAGTGGCAGCACCAATAATATACCTCAGCTTCGTGTTGAAATACGTTTTATGCAAAATGTTCAAGTGCATGTTGATACATTTTTACATAAGATGTTAATCTGGTTTTCATGGTAAAAGCAGAAAAGTCAGCCTGTCATTTAATTGGCCCACTGGTACCCAGTTCTATCTAAAGCAGGGATTGCGAGTATATCTGAGAAGTAGAGAAGGGACCCTCATGTTCATGGCACCTGAGGGTCATGGCACCGCCCAAGTCACACTCCAAATTGACAGTCAACTCATGTTAAGTTGTGTGCATATAGCTCCTGGCCTGTAAAAATGGGAAGAGGGAAATTTGTAATGCTGGAAAAAAAAATTGAAGTTGGGATTGTGTAAGCCAGGGATCAGGGAACTTTTTTACCTTTTACCCCAAAATATATTTAGATACGCCAACGTTGCCCCCTTGATTTGTTGAAAGGAAGGAAATCATATATTATTGTGTATATATACTGGTTATTAATGTTGATAAGGCATTTCTGAGATAGTGTGTGTGTGTGTGTGTGTGTGTGTGTGTGTGTGTGTGTGTGTGTGTGTGTGTGTGTGTGTGTGTGTGTATATAGTATATATATATATATATAATGTTATTTTTTTATTTTTTTTATTATTTTCGCCAGTTGTTTTTTGGCAATGAATGGGTTAATTAACACTTTCTCCCCAAAACACCAGAATGAATGTAAGAAAGATGGATGAGGGGGGAAGGGATACACAACTTTTAGGAGACAGATGGTCACATCCTCACCTCAGTAATGTCAGTGGGAATTTCCCAATGTTATGTGGGCCACTGTCTGATCCTGCGGAACTCTGTCAGCGGTCAGCCATAGAACACTTCAAGTTCTGTGTATGGGTCGATGGGACACGGGCGGAAGGACAGGATAGCGCAGGACGGGTGGGAGGGTGGGCGTGACGAAGCACGTCAAATCTCGAGCCAGCTGGTGCTGGACAGGGCTGTGTCTCAGCAGCACAACCGTCCATTACCCCCAGGAATTTCATTTTTACCCCATTTGGGGTAATTTACCCCTGTTCCCTGACCACTGGTGTAAGCAGATGCAAAGTATGAAGCATGAAGAGATTGATACAAATACTTCAAACTTCCCATAAACCATACACGAAAATGCGGAGATGACCTATGTGGAGTGAATAAAGAATTACCCCATAACGGTTGAAACAGGGACGAATATTTAGACACCTTCAAATTGGAACAAACAACTCGCCATGTTCTGTGTAATAATATATTATCCTTAACCTCCCTAGGGCCACTCAGAGGGTGAGTATGTAAGACAGAGACTAGATTTAGGTCTGGAATAAAGGTATTATCCTTAACCTCCCTAGGGCCACTCAGAGGGTGAGTATGTAAGACAGAGACTAGATTTAGGTCTGGAATAAAGGTATTATCCTTAACCTCCCTAGGGCCACTCAGAGGGTGAGTATGTAAGACAGAGACTAGATTTAGGTCTGGAATAAAGGCCTGCTCCACAGATCTTATGGTATACACATTAGCACCCCCGATCTAATCTAAAGCTACTCAATTGAACCTTGATTTTTTATACCAGTGGTTCCTAAACTTTTTTGAATCACGACGCCCTAGAGTATCAGAATTTTTTCACAGCACCCCTAGTTGAAAAGTGTCTAACTTAGAAATGTATAAAATAATATTAAATTATGTTATGTGACAGCAGCTTAGTGAATACAAGCATGTAGACATGGTCAAAAGGTTCAGTTGCTGTTTATGACAAACACTAGAATGTACAAGAAATATGTTTAAAATGACTTTGACCGTGGTATGATTGTTACAGCCAGACAAAGCGATTTTAGTATCCCAGAATCTGCTGATCTGGGATTTTTATTCAAAACACTCTACAGTTTGCAAAGAATCCTGCATGAAACAAAAGACATCCAGTGAGTGGTAGTTTTCTGGGAAAATGCGAAAGCTCAGAGATTGGCCAGACTGGTTCCAGCTGTCAAAATGGTGACAGTGACTGAAACTAGTGATGTGCACCGGACATTTTTCGGGTTTTGTGTTTTGGTTTTGGATTCGGTTCTGCGGCTGTGTTTTGGATTCGGACGCGTTTTGGCAAAACCTCCCTGAAAATTTTTTGTCGGATTCGGGTGTGTTTTGGATTCGGGTGTTTTTTTACAAAAACCCCTCAAAAACAGCTTAAATCATAGAATTTGGGGGTAATTTTGATCCCATAGTATTATTAACCTCAATAACCATAATTTCCACTCATTTTCAGTCTATTCTGAACACCTCACACCTCACAATATTATTTTTAGTCCTAAAATTTGCACCGAGGTCGCTGGATGACTAAGCTAAGCAACCCAAGTGGCCGACATAAACACCTGGCCCATCTAGGAGTGGCACTGCAGTGTCAGACAGGATGGCACTTCAAAAAAATAGTCCCCAAACAGCACATGATGCAAAGAAAAAAAGAGGCGCAATGAGGTAGCTGTGTGACTAAGCTAAGCGACCCAAGTGGCCGACACAAACACCTGGCCCATCTAGGAGTGGCATTGCAGTGGCAGACAGGATGGCACTTCAAAAAAATAGTCCCCAAACAGCACATGATGCAAAGAAAAAAAGAGGTGCACCAAGGTCGCTGGATGACTAAGCTAAGCGACACAAGTGGCCGACACAAACACCTGGCCCATCTAGAAGTGGCACTGCAGTGTCAGGCAGGATGGCACTTCAAAAAAATAGTCCCCAAACAGCACATGATGCAAAGAAAAATGAAAGAAAAAAGAGGTGCAAGATGGAATTGTCCTTGGGCCCTCCCACCCACCCTTATGTTGTATAAACAGGACATGCACACTTTAACAAACCCATCATTTCAGCGACAGGGTCTGCCACACAACTGTGACTGAAATGACTGGTTGGTTTGGGCCCCCACCAAAAAAGAAGCAATCAATCTCTCCTTGCACAAACTGGCTCTACAGAGGCAAGATGTCCACCTCCTCCTCCTCATCGTCCGATTCCTCACCCCTTTCACTGTGTACATCCCCCTCCTCACAGAATATTAATTCGTCCCCACTGGAATCCACCATCTCAGGTCCCTGTGTACTTTCTGGAGGCAATTGCTGGTGAATGTCTCCACGGAGGAATTGATTATAATTCATTTTGATGAACATCATCTTCTCCACATTTTCTGGAAGTAACCTCGTACGCCGATTGCTGACAAGGTGAGCGGCTGCACTAAACACTCTTTCGGAGTACACACTGGAGGGTGGGCAACTTAGGTAAAATAAAGCCAGTTTCTGCAAGGGCCTCCAAATTGCCTCTTTTTCCTGCCAGTATACGTACGGACTGTCTGACGTGCCTACTTGGATGCGGTCACTCATATAATCCTCCACCATTCTTTCAATGGTGAGAGAATCATATGCAGTGACAGTAGACGACATGTCAGTAATCGTTGGCAGGTCCTTCAGTCCGGACCAGATGTCAGCACTCGCTCCAGACTGCCCTGCATCACCGCCAGCGGGTGGGCTCGGAATTCTTAGCCTTTTCCTCGCACCCCCAGTTGCGGGAGAATGTGAAGGAGGAGCTGTTGACGGGTCACGTTCCGCTTGACTTGACAATTTTCTCACCAGCAGTTCTTTGAACCTCTGCAGACTTGTGTCTGCTGGAAAGAGAGATCCAACGTAGGTTTTAAATCTAGGATCGAGCACGGTGGTCAAAATGTAGTGCTCTGATTTCAACAGATTGACCACCCGTGAATCCTGGTTAAGCGAATTAAGGGCTCCATCCACAAGTCCCACATGCCTAGCGGAATTGCTCTGTTTTAGCTCCTCCTTCAATGTCTCCAGCTTCTTCTGCAAAAGCCTGATGAGGGGAATGACCTGACTCAGGCTGGCAGTGTCTGAACTGACTTCACGTGTGGCAAGTTCAAAGGGTTGCAGAACCTTGCACAACGTTGAAATCATTCTCCACTGCGCTTGAGTCAGGTGCATTCCCCCTCCTTTGCCTATATCGTAGGCAGATGTATAGGCTTGAATGGCCTTTTGCTGCTCCTCCATCCTCTGAAGCATATAGAGGGTTGAATTCCACCTCGTTACCACCTCTTGCTTCAGATGATGGCAGGGCAGGTTCAGGACTGTTTGCTGGTGCTCCAGTCTCCGGCACACGGTGGCTGAATGCCGAAAGTGGCCCGCAATTCTTCGGGCCACCGACAGCATCTCTTGCACGCCCCTGTCGTTTTTAAATAATTCTGCACCACCAAATTCAATGTATGTGCAAAACATGGGACGTGCTGGAATTTGCCCAGATGTAATGCACGCACAATATTGCTGGCGTTGTCCGATGTCACAAATCCCCAGGAGAGTCCATTTGGGGTAAGCCATTCTGCGATGATGTTCCTCAGTTTCCGTAAGAGGTTGTCAGCTGTGTGCCTCTTCTGGAAAGCAGTGATACAAAGCGTAGCCTGCCTAGGAACGAGTTGGCGTTTGCGAGATGCTGCTACTGGTGCCGCCACTGCTGTTCTTGCTGCGGGAGGCAATACATCTACCCAGTGGGCTGTCACAGTCATATAGTCCTGAGTCTGCCCTGCTCCACTTGTCCACATGTCCGTGGTTAAGTGGACATTGGGTACAACTGCATTTTTTAGGACACTGGTGACTCTTTTTCTGAGGTCTGTGTACATTTTCGGTATCGCCTGCCTAGAGAAATGGAACCTAGATGGTATTTGGTACCGGGGACACAGTACCTCAAGCAATTCTCTAGTTTCCTGTGAATTAACGGTGGATACCGGAAACACGTTTAACACCGCCCAGGCTGCCAAGGCCTGAGTTATCCGCTTTGCAGCAGGATGACTGCTGTGATATTTCATCTTCCTCGCAAAGGACTGTTGGACAGTCAATTGCTTACTGGAAGTAGTACAAGTGGTCTTCCGACTTCCCCTCTGGGATGACGATCGACTCCCAGCAGCAACAACAGCAGCGCCAGCAGCAGTAGGCGTTACACTCAAGGATGCATCGGAGGAATCCCAGGCAGGAGAGGACTCGTCAGACTTGCCAGTGACATGGCCTGCAGGACTATTGGCTTTCCTGTGTAAGGAGGAAATTGACACTGAGGGAGTTGGTGGTGTGGTTTGCAGGAGCTTGGTTACAAGAGGAAGGGATTTAGTGGTCAGTGGACTGCTTCCTCTGTCATCCAAAGTTTTTGAACTTGTCACTGATTTATGATGAATGCGCTGCAGGTGACGTATAAGGGAGGATGTTCCGAGGTGGTTAACGTCCTTACCCCTACTTATTACAGCTTCACAAAGGCAACACACGGCTTGACACCTGTTGTCCGCATTTGTGTTAAAATAATTCCACACCGAAGAGGTGATTTTTTTTTTGTAATTTGACCAGGCATGTCAATGGCCATATTCGTCCCACGGACAACAGGTGTCTCCCCGGGTGCCTGACTTAAACAAACCACCTCACCATCAGAATCCTCCTTGTCAATTTCCTCCTCAGCGCCAGCAACACCCATATCCTCATCCTGGTGTACTTCAACAGTGACATCTTCAATTTGACTATCAGGTACTGGACTGCGGGTGCTCCTTCCAGCACTTGCAGGGGGCGTGCAAATGGTGGAAGGCGCCACCTCTTCCCGTCCAGTATTGGGAAGGTCAGGCATCGCAGCCGACACAATTGGACTCTCCTTGGGGATTTGTGATTTAGAAGAACGCACAGTTCTTTGCTGTGCTTTTGCCAGCTTAAGTCTTTTCATTTTTCTAGCGAGAGGATGAGTGCTTCCATCCTCATGTGAAGCTGAACCACTAGCCATGAACATAGGCCAGGGCCTCAGCCGTTCCTTGCCACTCCGTGTCGTAAATGGCATATTGGCAAGTTAAAGCTTCTCCTCAGACGCTTTTAATTTTGATTTTTGGGTCATTTTACTGAACTTTTGTGTTTTGGATTTTACATGCTCTCTACTATGACATTGGGCATCGGCCTTGGCAGACGACGTTGATGGCATTTCATCGTCTCGGCCATGACTAGTGGCAGCAGCTTCAGCACGAGGTGAAAGTGGATCTTGATCTTTCCCTATTTTACCCTCCACATTTTTGTTCTCCATTTTTTAATGTGTGGAATTATATGCCAGTATCAATAGCAATGACCTACTACTATATATACTGCGCACAACTGAAATGCACCACAGGTATGGATGGATAGTATACTTGACGACACAGAGGTAGGTAGAGCAGTGGCCTACTGTACCGTACTGCTATATATTATATACTGGTGGTCAGCAAACTGTGCAAAACTGAAATGCACCACAGGTATGGATGGATAGTATACTTGACGACACAGAGGTAGGTAGAGCAGTGGCCTACTGTACCGTAATGCTATATATTATATACTGGTATTCAGCAAACTGTGCAAAAATTAAATGCACCACAGGTATGGATGGATAGTATACTTGACGACACAGAGGTAGGTAGAGCAGTGGCCTACTGTACCGTACTGCTATATATTATATACTGGTGGTCAGCAAACTGTGCAAAACTTAAATGCACCACAGGTATGGATGGATAGTATACTTGACTACACAGTGGTAGGTAGAGCAGTGGCCTACTGTCCCGTACTGCTATATATTATATACTGGTGGTCAGCAAACTGTGCAAAACTGAAATGCACCACAGGTATGGATGGATAGTATACTTGATGACACAGAGGTAGGTAGAGCAGTGGCCTACTGTACCGTACTGCTATATATTATATACTGGTGGTCAGCAAACTGTGCAAAACTGAAATGCACCACAGGTATGGATGGATAGTATACTTGACGACACAGAGGTAGGTAGAGCAGTGGCCTACTGTACCGTACTGCTATATATTATATACTGGTGGTCAGCAAACTGCAAAACTGAAATGCACCACAGGTATGGATGGATAGTATACTTGACGACACAGAGGTAGGTAGAGCAGTGGCCTTCTGTACCGTACTCCTATATATTATATACTGGTGGTCAGCAAAATTATGCACTGTACTCCTACTATATACTACAATGCAGCACAGATATGGAGCGTTTTTCAGGCAGAGAACGTATAATACTGGTGGTCACTGGTCAGCAAAACTCTGCACTGTACTCCTCCTATATAATACTGCTGGTCCCCAGTCCCCACAATAAAGCAGTGTGAGCACAGATATATGCAGCACACTGAGCACAGATATGGAGCGTTTTTCAGGCAGAGAACGTATAATACTGGTGGTCACTGGTCAGCAAAACTCTGCACTGTACTCCTCTTATAATACTGCTGGTCCCCAGAATAAAGATATTTGCAGCCCCCTGAAAGTACTGAAACAAAGTGAGAGGACGCCAGCCACGTCCTCTCACTATCATTTCCAATGCACGAGTGAAAAATGGCGGCGATGCGCGGCTCCTTATATAGAATCCGAATCTCGCGAGAATCCGACAGCGGGATGATGACGTTCGGGCGCGCTCGGGTTAACCGAGCAATACTGGAGTATCCGAGTATGCCTCGGATCCGTGTAAAATGGGTGAAGTTCGGGGGGGGGGAGGGGGTTCGGATTCCGAGGAACCGAACCCGCTCATCACTAACTGAAACATGCTGCCGAATGCAGCATGGCCGCCGCCATCGCTGCCAGCATTGGAAAGTGTGTATGCACTTGCCGATGCTGGCTTCCCTGCCGGCTCCCCACGCTGCCAATGTTACTGGGTACACACATTGTCTACCCAGCTTAGGAAATTTTTCCAGTAATGTGCATAGGCGGGCGCACAGGGGGTGCACAGTGGGTGCCTGATGCGCACAGGCACCCCCTAATGTCCAGCCCCATCTTCACACACTCCTGCAGTAATTGCCGATTAACAGTGCCCCCCCCCCCCCCAGCACCCGGTCAGGACTGATCGGGTTACTCACAGCTGCAGTTCAACCCCCTGGCTCCTCCCCACAGTGTCTTCTTCCTGTGTGTGCTCCGACGTGACGCGCTGACGTCACGTCGCCGCCCGCTCTCTCTCAGTCACGTTACCAGGCCATGAGGAGGTGGAGGAGCATGCTGCGCCTCTTGTGCGGACTGTATATTCTTAATAATGGCAAGCGGCAGGCATTGACTTGGGCAGCAGCTGTCAGCCTGACAGAAGTACTGTGCGCTGTCTCAGGCTCTCAGCGTGGCTTCTGTCATATAAGTAACCTGCTGCAGTCTGCTAGGGAGAGGAGGGAAGGGGGCCAGGCAGGATGAATATATAAGTAAAAATAATTCAATACATTTTTAGCATTTTTAGGAGGGTGATATGATTATGAAAAACATTATTATTTCAACATATATTAAAAAGCTTTTATATATGTATGTATATATACAGTATATATATATATAAATACACACACAAACACGTGCGCGTATGTGTGTGTGTATAAATATATATATATATATATATATATATATATATACAAACAGAGAACCCAGCACTCACCAAAGTAAACTCACTTATCCTCAATAAATAAATGATGGGGGTTTAGTTGGTGGATTGGCCAATGCACGGAAGCCTGCACACCGATTTTCAAGGTACCCCACCTTCATGCAGGTCCTACACTATCACAGAGTCTTAAAACCTGACTACCACACTGCTGCATCATCTGCCTGCTAGATGTAATGTGTACCTGCCACAGACTTTATGGCTTTTAAAGGCACACTAGTCACCTATTGCACTGGCTCAAAGATGATTGCTAAAGAACAGCTGAGACAGGTTCAGGATAATAAAGTCCACACAGGGGTGCATGAGAAAGCTAGTGGCCACGGTTAATAAGAGCTAACCATAGATTAACCCCTTCATATACACACAGAGGAAAAACCACAGCACTCACCACTGTGTGTATATATATATATATATATATACACACACAAGTCCTGCACTCTCAGGAGACATATATAATAAAAAAAATCCAATTAGTATAAATATCCACAGCCCCCAAAGGGCATGAGGTGGCACTCACCAGACTTCACAATTGAACAGTGTCCAAGGTTTTTATTCAGCGAATTGCCAGCCAACATTTCGGTCCATACAAGGACCTTTTTCAAGGCTTTTGTAGAACAAATAGGTAAACAGACGGGGGGGAACAGGAACCTGACACCATCAACACACTGATAGTGTGCTGAGTGACGACACAGGGGGTAGGTGATGGTGTGCTGAATGACGATACAGGGGGTAGGTGATGGTGTGCTGAATGACGATACAGGGGGTAGGTGATGGTGTGCTGAATGATGACACAGGGGGTTGGTGATGGTGTGCTGAATGACGACTCGGGGGTAGGCGATGGTGTGATGAGAGATGACACGGGGGTAGGTGATGGTGTGCTGAGTAACGACGCATGGGGAGATGGTGTGCTGAGTGATGACGCATGGGGAGGTAATGGTGTGCTGAGTGATGACGCCCCCTCTGGTGTGTGACCATGCCCATATTTTGGAGCACGCACATAGCTTAATTTATGAATCTTGAAGGGGGGGGGGGGGGGGCATTCATAATCTTGCCCTGGGCTCCAAAAACCCTTGTTACACCTCTAGGAAGGGGTACTACTATGCGGTGTAATGTGACTAATGGACACTACTGTGCGGTGGAATGTGACTAATGGACACTGCTGTGCGGTGGAATGCGACTAATGGACACTACTGTGCGGTGGAATGTGACTAATGGACACTGCTGTGCGGTGGAATGCGACTAATGGACACTACTGTGCGGTGGAATGCGACTAATGGACACTACTGTGCGGTGGAATGTGACTAATGGACACTGCTGTGCGGTGGAATGTGACTAATGGACACTACTGTGCGGTGGAATGTGACTAATGGACACTACTGTGCGGTGGAATGTGACTAATGGACACTACTGTGCAGTGGAATGTGACTAATGGACACTACTGTGCGGTGGAATGCGACTAATGGACACTGCTGTGTGGTGTATTGTGACTAATGGACACTATTGTGCGGTTTAATGTGAATAACGGACAACACTGTGCTGTGTCATATGACTAATGGATACCACTGTGCGGTGTAATGTGAATCGGTACTATTCTGTAGCCATGCCCATTCCCCATGAAGCCACGCCCCCATTTTTTTTGGCGCACACTGTCCATACTTTAAGGGGGGGGGGGGGGGCACCAATTATTTTTCTAGCACATGACACCAAAATGTCCACTTGTGGCTCTGCTAATAAGTGACCACTGAATGTATAGCTAGCTTAAGGAGCTTGTAAAAACGAAATATAATTAAGGTAAAGTTGTGACTGTAGAAGAAGCACTGGGGCAGATGTATTAACCTGGAGAAGGCATAAGGAAGTGATAAACCAGTGATATGTGCAAGGTGATAAAGGCACCAGCCAATCAGCTCCATTATGTAAATTAACAGTTAGGATCTGATTGGCTGGTGCCTTTATCACCTTGCACATATCACTGGTTTATCACTTCCTTATGACTTTTCCAGGTTAATAGATCTGCCCCATTGTTTCCTATGTATATAAGATTTCTTGTCTCTGTCTACAGAGGGACACTGCAAAGTACTTGGGCATTAGAGAACTTTAACTACACACAGAAAAAAAAAACATTGATACAGTACCACATATTGTTGCGACTACTATGAAAGTGTACATACATAAGGGAATATTTATCACAGTCTGCATTTAAAATGTTGCTGTGGTGTGATATGTTGGCTTGGTATCGCGATATGCTGATGCAAAGGGGAGACGGTTTAGCATCCTGGTGGTCGGAATGCTGGCGGTCATCTGACCAACGCCAGAATCCTGGTGCAGGAACACCGACTGCCGTCATCCCGAATGTAAGTATTGGGGTGACAGTTAGGGTTTGGGCCTGGGGAGGGTTTAGGCACTAGGAGTGTTAGCCCTAGCCACCATTCTCTGTGTCTTAGCCCTAGCCGCCACCCCCCAGAATCTTAGCCCCAGCCGCCTTCCCAGGCGGGTTAGGGTAGGAGGCAGGGGAGGGGTAAAATAATTACCCCATCCCCTGCCAGCATTATGCATGTCGGGATGCGTATGTCGGTCATGTGATTTATGGGGGCTACTTTTGCAAACATAAAGGGAGGAACCGCACAGTCCCCCATTCTTAAATCCTGGGGATACTTCATTTTTTGGGTATCACCCAAAAACAGATGTTTTCTTGCAAAATCTCCTTGGTACATACAGTATGTCCCACAGGGAACTGAAAAACCTAAGCACAGTGTCACATCTGGAGAGTGTAGCAAGTTATTAGCTTTTTCATCTGTATGTATGTTTGTATGTATGTATGTATGTATGTGTATAAATATGGTTTAGGCCTGGCCATCCTGTGGCCCTCCAGCTGTTGCAAAACTATTTTTTTCTATTAGAGGATGCTAAAACTGTGGCAGGGCAGGCTGGGATATGTAGTTTCACAACGTCTGTAGAGCTACAGGTTGGCCAGGCTTGGTTTATACCATGCCTGACAAAGAGGCCTAAGTAGTCCGAAAAGCATAAAAATGAGGTTTACCAGTATCTGCCTCATGATTTCCAGCATTGCGTCTGCCTACTTATTACCAGTATGTCGTCTGTCTAGTGAATTACAGATAATGTTCCAGCAAGGCCAGCTGTGAGACCTATTACTCTCAGTTAGGTGTTACCTGGCAGAGTGACTTCCTTGGCCGTTGTGTTTCCCCAGAGCACTTACACATTGTTAGCTCAATGACTGCAGCAACTACTTTCAAGTACTGTGAATTCTGTATATTTAGGCACTAACAGAAAAAGATGGCTAGTTTTGTCGGGTGTCCCATATTGTATAGAATAATATAAATGTATATTGATGCACTTGCACAGTTCTGTAGATCATTTATTGAGGATGGTTTAGATGTATGAAACATTAATCTATGACAAAAGGGAGCCGAGCAGTGACGTTTTTGTGAAGTAAGTGTAAAGCATTCAAGATACTCGATTGATACTCGATTGACTTTATACTATGTAGAGGTTAATAAGTATTACCCGGTTTCTCCAGAAAAATTTTGATGCAATCCCTATTGACTGATACAAAATTTAAGCTTTAATTTTTTTTCCTTTCCTATTCATTTATGTGAAAAACTATTATTTTTTCCCAAAGTAAGATTCATTTCAAATGTTTGTTTTGCTAAATGTTTTTCTTCGTTTTACATTTTTGTATACATTTCAACTAAAGTCAGAAGGAATGGAAGTCAAAATGTGAAGTCCAAACCGACATGGGATGGGGGCAGGCGACGATTGGAGGCGCATGCGCAGGTGGCCATTGTGAGAATATATATGGGTTTTCTCACATAAGCCCTCGGTTAAAAAATCCTATCACTAAATTCTAAATTGCTCCCGTGTGAAGCTGGGGTGGGTCAGTAGTGAATAATAAAAAAAGGTTTAGAATGGGTCACCTGGTAACAGACTGGCCTCGTAGCGGTTACTAGGCTGAGCTAGGTGGTGCCCTCCCTTGACCAGTGCTTCTGGCAAGTGCAATCCTGGACAACAGTTAGTTACGGAAATGTAAGCAGCAGCTATAGCCTCTCCATTCACATCTAAGGGGGTAATTCCAAGTTGATCGCAGTTGGGCAAAACCATGTGCACTGCAGGGGGGCAGATATAACATTTGCAGAGAGAGTTAGATTTGGGTGGGTTATTTTGTTTCTGTGCAGGGTAAATACTGGCTGCTTTATTTTTACACTGCAATTTAGATTGCAGATTGAACACCCAGATTGCAGATTGAACACCCAAATCTCTCTCTGCACATGTTATATCTGCCTCCCCTGCAGTGCACATGGTTTTGCCCAACTGCTAAAAAAGTTCCTGCTGCGATCAACTTGGAATTACCCCCTAAATCAGGCCGTTTATTATTGGCACAAGTTAATAGGTTCATAGCAGATGTGAAAAAGGAGGTTATTCCACATGAGGACTCCAAACCAGAATAGGTTTTATTGGAGATAAAGGATATATAATAGAAGATAAACAGCAGTCAATTTGAGGTATCATTCTGTACTGGGGTAACCATTGCACAGCCATACAGCACTGTGACACTCCAGTAACAGAGCGACAGGCATAGGCATAAGAAGACCCTTTTATAGAGCCAAGTAAACAACATGCACCTGTAGTCTAATCAGCCTGACCTTTAAGACTGGTGACACAGACATGCAATGTTATTTTTGTTGATGACTCATGCACAATAAAACTCAAACAAGAGACAGCTTGTAGCGTTTAACCATTTTACTATATGTCAACATATATACCCTACCACATGTATATACACACACACACACGTGCGAGCATGCGTTACTTTTTGTCAGGAGCCCATTTAACCTACTAGTATATTTTTGGATTGTGGAAGGACACAGAGTGTCTGTATGAAATCCACAAATATACAGACTCCACACAGTTAAGATTTTAAGGTTGTGGTGTTGGCGGTGGTGGTGGCCTCGAGGCAGAAATATTAACCATTACACCAATCGTGCTGTGATGGAGGCATACAATATTTTAAAGTACAACTATGGCTATGTGAAGATGATCTCATACAAAAATGTATTATGTTTGCCTTTTTTTTTTTTAAACTACTTTGTTCTGCTATCCAATGAACTAGCTATTAGTTGCCTGTCACATACAGTACATGCAGCTTATGTACATTGGATAGCTAAGGCAACACATTTTGTTAAAGTTCAGTGACTGAAAAATAAATAGAGAGCAGCAGCTGTAGCTGAGTGGAAGAGCAGGGACGGCACATGACATGATTTCCTGTGAGCATTATTGCATCACCACAGAAGACTTTATACCAATAGCCAATTAGATAGGAATGTAAACTTGCAATGTAGACCAGTCCAGCTGTTAATGCAAACAAGAATATTTTTTAAACTAGTTACCAGCCAGTAAAAATGACAGAATAACATAACAATAATGTCAGCGTAAGCGGCTGTGAGCGCCCGAATGGAGCATCACTTGAATTGCTACGTCAGGCTCCATCTAGAGGCCACAGGCACACAAAACACTTGAATTTCCCCATAGAGGTGAGGAGCAACGTTAGCCTTTCATTATATAGGATGGTTGTGACCTTTTATTCATACAGTTATAATAATAAGATTAAATACAATAGGTAGAGAATTATAGTAAGGTCAGTTGCCCAATTTTACATTGGTACAATCAGAATACAATACAGAAGTGTAATAAAATAAGAATTATAATGTAACTTACTGATTTCTAAAATAATTGTATTCAGTATTGGAATTTTTTTAAATAGAAACTTTCTAGAATAATTAAAAATTCTTCGCTCAACATGTTTGTGTTCAACATGTTTGTGTGCTAAAGACAAAGGGCCTAATTCAGAGTTGATCGCAGCAGCAAATTTGTTAGCAGTTGGCCAAAACCATGTGCACTGCAGGGGGTGGCAGATATAACATGTGCAGAGAGAGTTAGATTTGGGAGGTGTGTGTTCACCCTGCACAGAAACAAAATAACCCACCCAAATCTAAAGGGCCCTACACATATAAAGATCCGCCGCCGAGCTGCCCGTCGGCCGTATAAAGTGTTAACTTATCCATCCATAAGCTATGGTTTAACATGCATTAGCTGTGGATTTACCATGGAAGAAAATTGGCTTGTAAAGTCAGAGGCTACAAGCACTTTTGCTTATTTGGTCATTAGTGGGGCTAATTGAATCCGATCAGAAGACTAATGGGCCCTACACATATAAAGATCCGCCGCCGAGCTGCCCGACGGCGGATACGGCCGACGGGCGACCCGGCGGCGGGGGGTCAGTGACAGGGGAGTGAAGTTTCTTCACTCCCCCCGTCACCCAGCTCCATTGAAGTGCAGGCAAATATGGACGAGATAGTCCATATTGGCCTGCATGTACAGCCAAAGGGGCACCAGCGATGAACGAGCACGGGGCCGCGCATCGTTCATCGCTGGTGACTCCACACTCAAAGATATGAACGTTATCTCATTCAATAATGAACGAGATCGTTCATATCTTTGAGGAATATAGGCCAGTGTATAGGGCCTTTTACTCTCTCTGCAAATGTTATATCTGCCTCAACTGCAGTGCACATGGTTTTGCCCAACTGCAAACAAATTTGCTGCTACTGTACGATCAACTCTGAATTACCCCCATAGATTTTTTGGCTGTGGATTTCTTTATGAAATTAGGACACATTTTTCGAGATAACGAAGAGGATATTTTGTCACGTATTGACTATAGATCTGTAGATGTGACATTATTAATAAAGAAAAACAGCAATTTTTTTTTAATATAGAGCCAGAATTTAGTTAATCTTACAATATCCAGCATTAGATGTTCTCCACACATTTAATGCCTTATTTAATAATAAAGACAAATCTGGTCAAATTTCGTATCAGGTAAATTAATCTGTATTTAGGTTGTTTTACATTTTGTAGCCTATAGGTGTCACTATTTCCAATGATGTGTCTGTAAATATCTTACCATTGGACAATTGATCTCTATATACAGTACAAGTATGAAATCTAAATCTAATCTGCAAGTAAAATACAGCACAAAATAATACATGTATAAAAAATAATGCAGTGTACTCAATTACGTATACCAGAGTTAAATGACACAACTGGGCTCTGGGTGGTGGTGGTGGCGCGGAGGGGGGGGGGGGGGGGGGGCAGGAGAGGACAGCACAGACTGCAGGGTGTCTGCCTAGAGTGTCCAAAGGCCGCATTGGGCATCACTGCAGTGATACTGGCTGCAGGGTGCGGTTTCAGGCTCTCTACTAGCCAGGCAAGGGCCATGCGGCAGCAACGGTGCCGCCCCAGAGCCCTGTGAAAGAAGCAGCGCACAGTTCGCAAACTCTTAGTTATGGCCCTTCTGGAGTGATTAAGGTTACTTTGCTCTGATGAGTCCAGCCCTATGCATTATATATATATATATATATATATACACTGCTCAAAAAAATAAAGGGAACACTAAAATAACACATTCTAGATCTGAATGAATGAAATATTCTTATTAAATACTTTGTTCTTTACATAGTTGAATGTGCTGACAACAAAATCACACAAAAATTATCAATGGAAATCAAATTTATTAACCCATGGAGGTCTGGATTTGGAGTCACCCTCAAAATTAAAGTGGAAAAATACACTACAGGCTGATCCAACTTTGATGTAATGTCCTTAAAACAAGTCAAAATGAGGCTTAATAGTGTCTGTGGCCTCCTCGTGCCTGTATGACCTCCCTACAACGCCTGGGCATGCTCCTGATGAGGTGGCAGATGGTCTCCTGAGGGATCTCCTCCCAGACCTGAACTAAAGCATCCGCCAACTCCTGGACAGTCAGTGGTGCAACGTGGCATTGGTGGATGGAGCGAGACATGATGTCCCAGATGTGCTCAATTGGATTCAGGTCTGGGGAACGGGCGGGCCAGTCCATAGCATTAATGCCTTCGTCTTGCAGGAACTGCTGACACACTCCAGCCACATGAGGTCTAGTATTGTCTTGCATTAGGAGGAACCCAGGGCCAACCGTAGCATATGGTCTCACAAGGGGTCTGAGGATCTCATCTCGGTACCTAATGGCAGTCAGGCTACCTCTGGCGAGCACATGGAGGGCTGTGCGGCCCCCCAAAGAAATGCCACCCCAAACCATTACTGACCCACTGCCAACCGGTCATGCTGGAGGATGTTGCAGGCAGCAGAACGTTCTCCTTGGCGTCTCCAGACTCTGTCACGTCTGTCACGTGCTCAGTGAGAACCTGCTTTCATCTGTGAAGAGCACAGGGCACCAGTGGCGAATTTGCCAATCTTGGTGTTCTCTGGCAATCGCCAAACGTCCTGCACGGTGTTGGGCTGTAAGCACAACCCCCACCTGTGGGCGTCGGGCCCTCATACCACCCTCATGGAGTCTGTTTCTGATCGTTTGAGTAGACACATACACATTTGTGGCTTGCTGGAGGTCATTTTGCAGGGCTCTGGCAGTGCTCCTCCTGTTCCTCCTTGCACAAAGGCGGAGGTAGCGGTCCTGCTGCTGGGTTGTTGCCCTCCTACGGCCTCCTCCACATCTCCTGATGTACTGGCCTGTCTCCTGGTAGCGCCTCCATGCTCTGGACACTACGCTGACAGACACAGCAAACCTTCTTGCCACAGTTCGCATTGATGTGCCATCCTGGATGAGCTGCACTACCTGAGCCACTTGTGTGGGTTGTAGGGAGGTCATACAGGCACGTGGAGGCCACACACACTACTGAGCCTCATTTTGACTTGTTTTAAGGACATTACATCAAAGTTGGATCAGCCTGTAGTGTGTTTTTCCACTTTAATTTTGAGTGTGACTCCAAATCCAGACCTCCATGGGTTAATAAATTTGATTTCCATTGATAATGTTTGTGTGATTTTGTTGTCAGCACATTCAACTATGTAAAGAACAAAGTATTTAATAAGAATATTTCATTCATTCATTCAGGTCTAGGATGTGTTACTTTAGTGTTCCCTTTATTTTTTTGAGCAGTATATATACATACTGTATATAGAAATGAGGATGCACACCTGCCGTCCTAGCTTCTGCCACAGTCTGATTATAATAACCTGACTAAATTATTTAGTTAATGCCCATAACTGCAATTAATTCTCCCCAGGTCACTGCAGTTGAGCTGAAGATTGATCATTGCTGCATATACATGTCGATGTTTCGCATCTTGGACATAAACAGCATTTTTGGAAAATCCTGAAGCTTTGCCCCTCTGAGACATCCTAATAACATTGTGCATAGCTGCCATGTGGAAAGGCTGACTCATTCCATTAGTGACGATTTGTATACAATGGAAAATACTTCTTTTCCTTGGCTGTCATGTCCTAATTCCTAAAACCTAAACCTTTAGATTTCATTTCCTTCTGTAATTCTCTAGAACAGAATGTAACCTCTTGATTTGTAGTGTGGCAGAAAATGTGTTTTCTTAGATGTCATTGGTTAATCCTGTACGAAGAACGAGGCGTTCTACTAGTAATGCATTGTTATAATATTGATTGGATCAACATTTTCAAAAGCTCTGGAAAGTGGAATGCTGATTATAGATTGTTACACAAGGGCTCTTTCTGCGCCTGCGGTATGTGCGGAATGAACTATTTAATTTACTTAGTGAAAAAAGATTTCCAAGGCACTGTAATTGGATTTATGGTACCCTATAAAGAAAGTGTCAGTAAAAAAGAAAGAAAGTAAGAAAGTGTCCTCTCACCCCTGCACTTCTCCCTGTTCACAAATGACTGTACCTCAGAGGTGCAATCAGTAAAGATCATCAAATTCGCCGATGACACCACCGTCATCGGCCTCATCAAGGACGGGGACGAATCGGCCTATAGACGGGAAGTAGACCAGTTGGCCCAGTGGTGCATCCACAACAACCTTGAGCTCAACCCCCTCAAAACTGTCGAGATGATAGTGGACTTCAGGAAGAAGTCATCTAGTGCACCTCCTCTAATGATTGCTGACAGTGTGGTATCGCTAGTGGACTCCTTCAAGTTTCTAGGGACCACAATCTCCCGGGACCTTAAATGGGGGTCCAACACTGACGCCACTGTTGGGAAAGCGCAGCAGAGGTTGTTCTTCCTCAGGCAACTAAGGAAGTTCAACATCCCACAGAAGCTTCTGCTCCTCTTCTACTCCGCAATTGTGGAGTCGGTACTGTGCTCCTCAATACTCGTATGGTACAGCTCCGCCAGCGCGAGGGACAGATGCAGGCTCCAAAAGGTGATCAGAACCGCAGAGAAGATCATCGGGGCCAACCTTCCCTCAGTCCAGAACCTGTACCTTTCCAGAGCTAAAAAGCGGGCAATGAAGATAGTAAAAGACCAGCTACACCCTGGCCACAGCATGTTTAACTTGCTTCCTTCAGGCAGGCGTTACAGGGCCGTCCCCGCCATGTCCACCAGAAGCCTCAAAAGTTTCTTTCCCTAAGCGGTCCGCCTGCTGAACTCCTGAACATTGACTGACTAGACGTACATGTAACTAACCCTTGTCCCTACCGTATACCTATCTGTGTAACTTTCCCCCCCCCCCCACCTGCTTATCTGTTACCTACTTGGCTGTTGTATAGCAAACCAAAGACAAATTCCTAGTATACGCAAGTATACCTGGCCAATAAAGCTGATTCTGATTCTACTCAAGAGCATTCAGAGTGAGAGGTGGGCAGAGTAGGTGGGCAGAGTATGTACACAGTGCTGTACCCATAGTGTCCATCATGTACTGTGAGTGTTCACTTGTGCAGTGCTGGATAAGCTGTGATCACCATGGTTCCGGTACAGAAGATAGACATTCTAAAGATAGACAGTCATTAGGTCTACAGTAAAAGGTCGACACGGGCAAAAGTTCGTCAGGGTCAAAAGGTCGACACACAAAAATCAAATTGTGGTTGTTGTATTGTGTTTTGAATTTTTTTTACCCCAGTTTGTTGAAATGCGTCCCCTCGCGGCCTCGCTTTGCTTGCCACGCTTCGGGCGCGATGGCTCGCTCTGCTTCGCTCGCCATAAGGTTACTAATGGTGATAGTTTGTGATATGGATAGTTAGTTTGATGAAATGTGTCCCCGCGCAGGCTCGCTTTGCTTGCCATAAGGTTACTAAAGGTAACAGTTTGTGACATGGATAGTAAATGCAGCAAAAGTTGCAAAAATGTTTTAAAATAAACTGGAAAAAAATGTGTAGACCTTTTGACCCTGTTGACATTTTGACCCTGTCGACCTAATGCATGTCGACCATTAGTGGTCGACTTATTGACTGTAGACCTTTATATTGTAGATCTACAAACCGGATACCGATCACCATGACTCATATCAGCTTCATGCAGGGAAACTGCCCGTGTGTGCTGATGCTTTTTATGCCTTGTTTGTACTTTTGTTGTTATGGTATTTTTGTCTGATATTTATTTTTTAAAACATATATTTATTGAATATATCACAAATGTACAGAGTACAGGTGGCAATGAAAAAAACAGTATATCCACATCAAGACAATAAGTATAACACATTCTGTACAAGCATAATCAACACGTAGTGCACCATACAAAACAACTGTGCTCTGAAACAGTACAGACTTACAAAAGAGTAGTTTAGTAACAAACTGAACATTCCATTGATACATATATAAAGTGATCAATAACAATAATCGACAGATAGTAGCAGAATGAAAAAGGAAAAGAGGGGGGGGGGGGAGAAGGGGGGTAACTTGGTCCTCCTAAGGGGCAGCCTCAAATCCACACTCAAGACAGTAAAAAAGAAAGAAAGAAAAACACACCAAAGTGACTACACCTGTATAGGCTTATCCTCCAACAATATCCTGGTCTCATACCAACCCGTATGTTAAATGCACGTTTTAACCTGCAGCTGCGTGGAAGATGGCATAGGATCCACATAACTTTCCCATAACTCAAAAAAATTCTGCCCTCTTGCCTCCTTACGGAGGGAGGCCAACAGCCAATCCAATTTTAAAAGATTTTTTTTTTTTAAAGAGGAGTTTGGAATGAATCCAGTGCTGGATGATGGCTTTCTTTGCAGCAGCAGAGATAAGTTGGAGTTTCCTACTAACTTTGGTGTATCTAGACTCTGTGGGCATCACACCAAGTATGGACCATTCCAGCACCAGCAGCAGGTAGTTGAGGTAGTTGTCTTCACAGACAATGATATAATGAGGCATCTACACAGGCACATTAAGGACAAGATGACTGGGAATGTAAGTCCATCAGGCTACATCTAGAAGGGGAAAGATACCCTCTGTATAATAAACAGAAATGCATTTCGTAATACATAGCATCTGGTAATATTTTATTCATGTAAAGCAATTTGGCTTCAAGTTTCTTCTCCACTACGTGTGGAAATTGGGAAATCCACTGATGAATGCCAGTACGTCTATGTTTATCACATAAGGTGCTGGCAGAATAGTATAAAAATATGAAATAACTTTATTAGGTAAATTAAAACCACCATTGGATCTGCTTTGCTGAAGTTTTCCAAGGCCAATCATGGCCCTCTGACCATTCCAAACAGGGGTGTATCTACCTATTGGCCAGGATGGCACTCGCCAGGGCGCCAGGCAAGGAGGGGGCACCATCCGGCTGTGCCATCCATGGCCAGGGGGTAGAACCAAGTGGTACTGTTAGACTTGGTGACTGTTTGATAGTGCCGGCGCCAGTGTCCGGCAGCAGTGCACTGCACCTCGCTTGTAATCAGACACAACATAAAATACAGCTCCCAGCAGCCCTTGTTGCCGGGAGCTCCAGGAAGCACGGGCCGCTAGGAGCTGTAGTTTACTTTCAGTCTGATTGATCACTAGTGCTGAGCTGTGCCGCTGGACACTGGCGCCGGCAGTGACAGACAGTCACCAGGTACAGTCAGAGCCGGATTATGGGTGGGGGGGGGGGTCAAGGCACAGGACTGCCCTGCATTGGGCTAGGGCCGTGGTCGGAGTGGAAGCACGGCACTCACTGCCGGACAAGCCAGCAGCATGGAGGAGAGGGAGAGAGGACAATGCGCTAGTACAGTACATGCAGTAAGCTTACCCTGTCTGTAATGTGTGTGGGGGGGGTCACTATATAGTCTGTCGGTATGTTTATCTGTGACTGAATTTATGTATGTGTGTGACTGTATATATGTATGTTTGTGTGTGTATAAGTATCTACTGTATTTATGTGTGTTTTAGTGTGTGACTATGGATGTGAATACGTGTGTAACTATGTACAGTATGTATGTGACTGTATTTGTATATACTGCATGTGTGACTGTACTGTATATCATATGTATGTGTTTTGTGTGTGACTATGTATGTAAGTGTATATGTGTGTGCATATGGGCAGAATTAAATATACTAATGGCAAATGTGGTTTGACCGCATTCCCCATATAAAATTAGAAATATATTTATTAGCACTGGTCCACATTTCCATTTTCTATTTGCATTCCCCATATGCCCTGTATAGACTGTGTTTTCTATAGGGGTACTAATGTGTGGTGTAACGTGAATAAGAGACACTACTGTGCGGTGTAATGGGATACTGTGTGGCATAACATGTATAAGAGACACTACTGTGCAGTGTAATGTGATACTGTGTGGCATAACGTGAATAAGAGACACTACTGTGCAGTGTAATGTGATACTGTGTGGCATAACATGAATAAGAGACACTACTGTGCAGTGTAATGTGATACTGTGTGGCGTAACGTGAATAAGAGACACTAATGTGCGGTGTAATGTGATACTGTGTGGCATAACGTGAATAAGAGACACTACTGTGCGGTGTAATGTGATACTGTGGGGCATAACGTAAATAAGACACTACTGTGCAGTGTAATGTAATACTGTGTGGCATAACGTGAATAAGACACTACTGTGCGGTGTAATGTGATACTGTGTGGCATAAGGTGAATAAGACACTACTGTGTGGTGTAATGTGATACTGTGTGGCATAACGTGAATAAGAGACACTACTGTGCGGTGTAATGTGATACTGTGGGGCATAACGTGAATAAGAGACACTACTGTGCGGTTGTTATGATTCCAGCACTCTGGTCTGAGGAGATCTTATTGCAAGGACCGGAGCACTGGAATGTAATGCTGGGAAAGGGGAATGGAAAGGGAATAGCCCCTGGCGCCCTATCTCCGTTGTCTCGCCCGTGCTGTCAGTACACTCTTGCGAGACTATGGTTGCTTGAGCCCATGGCAGCCGCGTTTGAAGGGCGGATTACGTCTGCCCAACTTCGATGCCCCCTCAGGTCTTAATGAGAGACAAAGAGTGTACCGAGACAGGGTGATAACAAGGGGCCCTCTTACTGAAACAACCAAAAGCCAGGGGCTACTAACTAGCCTAAAACTAAATGTATGTGCGGTTTGCCGCCAAAGGAAAAGAACAACAAAGGAAATGCTGACCACACGCCCACACAATACTTTTGTGTACCGGCGGTGACAGCATAAGCAGAACCCTCTGCAAAACACCAGTGACAGAAATAATAATGGAATACAGCGGCCTAGGCCGACGGACGCGGCAGAGCCGCTACTCACGGAACCGGTACGAATACTGGCAAACGGATAGGAACTCCCAATGCTGCTGACACAGACTCTTAGAACTGGAGGACAGGCAGAATCCCAAACGAAAGACCGGTGGACACCAAGAAGCCAGAAACTTGACCAGGCACAGGCAAAGGCACTGGACCTCAGGACAGGAATGCCTCACGGCAGGACACGGGATCAGACATAGGAATTGACACAGGGACTGACTCAGGAATCGACACAGGAAGCTCAGGAACTAGCAGGAACCAAGCTCAGAACTCAAGCAGACCGGATACCCAGAAATATCACCAGCCTCTGTGAATTGCAGTCAGCCAGCATATAACAGAGAGGCCTAATTAATAATCTCATGCAGCTGCCCTGTTGCATGACTCCAAACTGACAAGATGCAATTAGCAGCCAGGTGAGGCTGAACACATGGGAACAAGCTGCAATTACACAGACTCACCAGCGGCAGCAGACAAGAGTATTCTAAAACAGAGCAACAGGAAATCCTGGCATGCAAGACAACTTATAAACATAAAATAGGAATGAACCACTACCTGTGGTTCATAACAGTATCCCCTCCTTAAGGGTGAGCTCCGAGCACCCCATGACACCCACGGGGAACATGAACAGAAGTATAACATAAAATACATAACCAAAATGGAAATGAGCCACAGCCGTGGCTCATAACATTACCCCCCCCCTTGAGGAGGGGTCAAAGGACCCCAAAATACAGACTATCCAAAACAAGGGATACACAAAAAAAAAAACCTTACACACTGGTCTAACAGACACGAAAACAGAAACAAGCTGCAACCACAGCTTGTAACAGTGCCCTCTCCCTGACGGTGGCCACTGGACACAAGATAAGGAGAGAAAAAAAATCTTTTTTTTTTAATATCAAGGCAAGAGTCAAACATTATTTCTTTTTCTTCTTTTTACAGAGTTCTTTAGGTCTGACCAAGGTAATTCCCCAAACATTGTCTGAACTGATGGTACCACCCAGCAAGGCTGCGTTCAAATCAGAGACAGGTTTCTTACCCTTGGGAGCTGAACTTTCTGGCAAAGTACTATTATTAGAAGAAGAAGAAGTCAGAAAAGCACATCCTGCAGTCAAAACAACGGGCTGGGACTCTTGTGCCGAGTTTACAGTATTTGGTAGACTCTCAGCAGACAAGACGGGTGACTTAGAGGAACCTGAACCAATTTCTTTGGAACCATATCTTTTAATAATTGCATCACTGAATGCTGGGGGATCCTGAAGAATGGGATCTTCAGCTTTCATTAGGCTGGTCGCCCACTCAAAAGGCTCTCCTCTAAAAGAATAAATCAGATAAAGCACAAGGTTCTCTGAAGTGATGCCCAGAAATGGTCTAGACAACATAATAATGTAATAGTGTTTGTAAAGCGCCAAAAAATGGGCTAAGTCCCCATCAAAGATTATGGATGTTGAGATATCAGAGTCAGGATCTGTTTCCTTCCCATCTGGCTGACTGGAGTGCTTTGCTAGGACCTGGTCACTATTGACCTTACTCGAGGCTGAGACTCTCTGAACCCCACCTGGGGCAGTGGCTTTCTGAACCCCACCCGGGGCAGTGACTTTCTGAACCCCACCCGGGGCAGTGACTTTCTGAACCCCACCCGGGGCAGTGGCTTTCTGAACCCCACCCGGGGCAGTGGCCTCCGGGAACCCCGCTGGGGCAGTGGCCTCCGGGAACCCCGCTGGGGCAGTGGCCTCCGGGAACCCCGCTGGGGTAGTGGCCTCCGATTCTTTTACTGGGACCGAGCCATCGGCCTCCCTCTCTGAGTCGATAATTATCGAAACTTCTCCCGGGACTATGACTTCCGGAACTTTTGCTGAAGCTATAACCTTCAGCACCTCCACTAATGCTACACCTCTTAAGTTCTTTCCTGGGGAAGCGACCTCTAGACCCTTCTTAGAGGTTGCGTCTCTCGAGACCCCACTTGGGGATATTACTTCAAAGATCCCTTCTGGGGTTTTGCTTCTCGAGTTCCCTTCAAGAACTATGGTTTCAGATACCCTTTCTGGGGTTGCGCTCTTCAAGTCCCTACCTGGAGTAACAGCTTCTGAGACCCCTTCTGGTATGGAAACCTGAGCTAAAATATTTGATGTCCCTCTATAAGCTAGAGCATCGGGTACCGCACCAGCACTCTGGGCATCGGGTACCGCTCCAGCACTCTGGGCATCGGGTACCGCTCCAGCACTCTGGGCATCGGGTACCGCTCCAAGATCCTGAGCATCGGGCACCTCACCAGGACCCTGGGCAACGGGCACCACTCCAGGAACCTGGGCAACGGGCACCACTCCAGGAACCTGGGCAACGGGCACCACTCCAGGAACCTGGGCAACGGGCACCACTCCAGGAACCTGGGCAACGGGCACCACTCCAGGACCCTGGGCAACGGGCACCACTCCAGGACCCTGGGCATCCGGCACCACTCCAGGAACCTGGGCATCGGGCACCACTCCAGGGGCTTGCAACTCTGCTTCAACAGGAACCTCAAGAGAGGAGAGAAACATTCTCTTTTGATTCCTAAATCTATAATGGGGCTCCCTTGCCCAAGGACCCCAATTATAGGACAGAGAGCTTTTTAGTGTGGGTTGTGTGACAAGTACCTCTGCCACAGTAGAGACAGGAATAGGTCTTGTATCCTGACTCAACTTGGCCAGAGGGCAAGACTCGTCACCACACTTTGGCTTGCGCAACTCACAGGTCTGCAGATAGTGGCCTAAACCCCCACAATATAGGCATAAGTTTAAGTTTATGCGACGCAGACGCTCCTCTTCTGAGAGCCTGGGCTGCAGAAAACTTTTAAACCTTTTCTCTTCAATTAAACCAGAGGATTCTCTTGTCGCCATACTGTGAACAAGAGTCTCTTTAGAGATAGGTGTACTCTCAACGACTTCTGGCAAGATGAGCAAGATTTTAGTCAGAAGGATTTGCCGTTGCTTTAGGGATTGCTGCAAAACTTCTAGTCGCTCTGGTCTCAAAGCACTGAAAACAGAGTTCAGGGCTGCGAGAGATGCATAGTAGACATAGGAGGATTTAAAACTAGACAAGACTAGACAAGGCAAGACTAGACAAGGCAGGACTAGACAAGGCAGGACTAGACAAGGCAGGACTAGACAAGGCAGAACTAAATTTTTGCTAAACAAAACAAGACTTTTTTTTTTTTTTTTAAACACCGGACTGGATTCTAAACACCGGACTGGATTCTAACACCGGACTGGATTCTAACACCGGACTGGATTCTAACTGCCGAACCAAAGAATGAGCGGACAAGTTTCCAATAATAATAGCAAAATCAGAAATTCCACCAAAACAAGCAATTATTTCTAGGAGAGGCAATAAACTCACAGCTGGATTACCTAAATATAAAAGTAAATCATGAGTGAACGTAGTTATCTTATCTTCCAACCATTCTATCTGAATACACTGGAACTGTTGCCAATTTTAAAGTATTTAATAAGGGAGTCCAAAGCAAAGATGAAAAGTAATGGGGAGAGAAGACAACGTTTGTCAGGTACCCCTAAAAAGAGGTAAGGGGTCAGTCTGTAAATCATTAACAATCAGCAAAGTCATTGAGGAACTATAAATGAATTTAACAAAATGCATAAAAGAGGAACCAAAGTCCCTAATTGCCAAGACATTATATAAAGTAGGTTATAGAATCTTATCAAAGGCCTTTTCAACGTCTAAACTTAAGATAACATTTTGTGAGTCACACTGGCCCAAGGATGCCAGAACAGCCGCCAGTGCCGTTCTAACCCCTTTAACTGAATGCCTGCCATGGGTAAAGCCCAATTGTTACATGTCTAAGGACGGTAACAATCGCTTCAAGTGATTTAACATTAATTTAAAATCTTGGATTAGAAGGGAGATAGGACAGTAGGAAGCAAGCAATTGTGTATTCCTATCTGGTTTTCAGGATGAGAACGTATTAAGAAAAGATTAATTTTCTGCATGCAAATTTTGAAACAAATTTGGCAATGATCGCAATAGGTCATCTTTCTATAACTTGTAATATTCTCCATTTAGACCATCAGAGATTTTTTTTTTTTTAATTGCTTTTGATCAGATACAGGTTTTTTTTTTACTTTTTTAATGATTATTTTTGCATTTGCAGTTTCAGAATATAGCCATAAAACATTATAAAATGCATATATCAAAGACATATATTCATTAGAAGCCAAAGGATTGTAATTTTTGTTGAGCCATATTGTATCAATCAATCAAGTTATTTTTTTGGGCGGAAATAATATAATACTTTTCTTGTGTTACAGATCCAGCTAAACAGCAGGGGCCTCATATACTCTGTGGCTTTGCTTCTGGCTTCCTTGTTTGTTACGGTACGTAGTGGCTATTTGCTTGCCTATGATCTATGTATTTGAGCAGGTCTAATCCTGCACCATGGTACTTTATCTTTAGGTAGTTATGAAGATGGCAATGGTGGCTTTTTAGTTGTGCATATGTTGAATAATAAATAGTTCACTTTATTAGATCAAATCACAAAGTATATGATGAAGGATGCCATCATAAAGCTGTGCTTCATTTATTGGAAGCCACCTGGTCCACTACAGTACTCATGATGGCACACTCACACCTGCTCAGTGTGTCTAAGTGGGAATACAGAGACATGGGAACAGTAACAGTGGATATGGGGTTGGAGATGTAACATTGAAAGTCAGGGCCATGCCGGGACCATCCACAGTTGGTAGATTAGCCATACCTGGTTACAGTAATCCCACATTAAGGGCCTATCAGAGGACTGCCCACAATATAGACTTAAACACTTAAAAACGGTATGTTCAGGTTAAACTGCAGTAATTCCCTAGTACCATTCTTTGAAATATTTCACAAACAGCGAGGGTTCCTTATAGATAAACAGTATGATCAGACACCGGTTACCAAGCATAGTGCATTGCCAGCAATGACACAAGTGTTAAACTGTAAAGCATTCCTTATCCATCTGTACCGTTTCCCTAAAAATGAGACGATAGAGTTTTAGTAGTGTTCCTTGTAGACTCCCTGCCTCTTGATACCAGATAATGTTACTAGGAGAACATTACACTGATCTATACAGTCTCATAAACATTTAATGCTTTTATTATAAATAGTGTTTGATGAAACTGATTGCTATGTTAAATTAGCAAAGGAACCAGCAATTACTATATTTGGTGATTGGGAGGCTAGAATGCACACCCTAATTCCAAACGTAATGAGAGGTGCTACCATGCTGAGATTTGTAGTTCCACACAGAAAGTAGAAATATTGAAGGTAGGCACCAAGCACTGCTAATAACAATGATACTGCTAATAACAATATTATTATTAGTACTGTTTGGTGCCTGGGGTGTGCACCTGCAGTTTTTCTTCTACCTTTGATGATGCTAAGGCTCCAGGTTGTGCCATAGAGTTCCCCTCTTGTACATCAGAATGTAAATGAACAACTCTCCCATCCTAAGACAGACGTGATTTACTGTTACAGGTGTGTCTATTTTGTGTCACATGGAATGACTATAAAGCTGACTACTTTCTGGTTATTTGTTGGTATAGGTCTGTGGTGTTCACCTAAACAAGTGGAAACTGGACAAGAAGCTGGGGGTGACCTGCCTTTTCCTGTATGGCATCTTCCTCTGTATTTCCATCCTTACAGAATTCAATGTTTTCACGTTTGTGAACTTGCCCATGTGCAGAGGCGGCATCTGATCCATCGTGCAGACATGTCAGAGAGACTTCATCCTACTTTTTGGTGCAATACAAAGACAAGACCCTCGTTAGGAAGCAAAGGCACACCCGGAGGTCGTTATGTCCTGGTCTCTGTTCAGGGGAATTTCTGACTTCCTAATTTTCTCCCTTCTATTACATTGGGGAAAATTCCTCCAGTTTTTTGTTTCTACTGTTCGAGATTCATAATTTGTCCTATTAAACAGTGACCAGGGTTTTAGGTTAAAGGCTGCTAACTGGCCCAGAGCCAGCCCAAATCATGTCTGCTACAAATCCTTCTTTATTAAGTTATTTGGTGGAGGACTAATGTAATTTATGACTTGAGATTGCAGAAGAATGGAAACGATTCATTACCAGGGATCAATTATGATGAATATCAAGGGATCATATAGCTGAAATCCTTGTTCACATGGAGAAAAATAAAAACCCTTGGATGAGCCCGACGGACTACGATGCACATCTAAAAGGACACAGGCTGACATAGGAACTTTTGAAAGGAATAGATCACATTCTTATTTTATGCTACAGACAGAACATTGGAAAGAAATTTTTATACAATGAACAAATCTCTTTCTTAAATTAAAGTAGATAAAGGGTAGATTTTCAGAGACAGTACCAAACTGTTCTCTGTGTCACTGATGTAGTCATGTGACACGACATTGGCTTCAGAGTGTATTGGCTTGTGTACTTTGTGTTGGAGGGTGCTCAGCAATGGTATTCAATGCAATAGGGTAATCATTCAGTCCTATAATGGTTCATTCTTAACCCACAGGTTAAATGGTTACAGCTGAAGGTACTTTGGTGTCTCCTCTAGCTAAATTGGAATTTGCCTGGTACAGTATTTTTGTATACATAGTTACATAGTAGGCGCTGATCTCTATGTAAACAAAAGTCGTATATAATTCAGTTATGGACACTGGTTTCTTTAAAAAAAAGGCATATTTTGCACAAATGCTTTTCAATGACAATACAACATAAATAATTCTGAAGTGTACACTGGATGTGGAGATAATGTATTTACAGTTTAATCAAAAGACCTCATAATATGGGATCAACCAAGTCAATGAGTATACATCCAAAAGTCAGTCCCAAGACCAGCCATGTTTTGTAGAGTAAAACGTTAATTTATTATGCATGTACATGTACAGAGAGCAAAACTATATGAGGAAAACTAGGACTAGTTTCTATGAGTCATGAAAGCTGACAGTAATTCAGGGATTTAGTGAAGGACATACGCACAGCAATGCTTATTTTTGTAAACATATAAAATATATATACACATCTAATTCATTGTAGTGCATTGTCCTGCATAACTAATATAGCAACTGAAACAAAGTTTATTGATACGAAAAATTATACTTTTTATTAAAGCAACACTCTTAAGAAATTCTTCCAGTACCCCTTATCATTCCTTCAATCAACTAAACTGAATGTTTCATTGTACATAGCGAATATTGATGTCACTGTGCATTTAGAGTAATTTACTGTTCTTCCTTCAGAAAGGAAATATCTAGCATAAATTCTAGGGCTCCTAAACCTGCAATGCATGAATGTTTTGTGACATTGCCCTTCAATTTATCAAAATTTCAAGTAGCTATTGGACGATAGACCTGACTTACATGCTTTGGTCCCATGAGGTAGGGGATAGCAGGTACGAAGTGCATAACTACACGGATCAGTATCTTTCTATTGGTCTACACAGTCACACTGCCCCCAGGTTGTGCACACCCCGCGGGCTGTTTGCCAAAGCTCCATGCGCCTGGGGAATGGCCCTATGAAATATCTCTATAGGGGGGCCAAGAGGTTCAGCTGCACTGTAATGGTCGCCATTGTCTGGTATGGGGTGACTGAAATATTCAGTTGTCTACTTTCTATAACAGTAATAGACCTGTCTACATGTAAAAACCACTTGGCATTGTCTTGTTACATCAGTGGATAAACTGTGGTATTTTAACTAAAGTTATTACATTTATCAGTATTGGCACATCACCAAAAGAGTTAAATAATGACTTTACCACTTATCTTTAGTTTTTTGGTACATTCTGGTTGTAATAAACCAATTGTCTGACAGCTGAAACTTGAAAGCCAGCCATTTTGTAACTACATGGCATGGCAATAAGGAGATGCAACTTTCTGATTCCATCTACTGTCTACTTTCCCATCTTCAAGCAATGCTGCGATGTGCTGTAAACATTCATTATTTGCAGTCAGTAATCTGTTTCTTTATTTTATTCGCCTCATTCATCTTTTGTGTTTTGCGTGAAACAATGGCTAATTTAGTCCATCCAAAATAAAATAAAAGTCATGCATTATGTTGAACTGTAATTAAGGAACATGTGTATTGCTGTATTATTAATGAACTGTGAGTTGAAGCAGCAGTATTAGACATAACAAATGACAATTTTGGGCTCCTGCTACACGTCACACTGGATACCTGAAGTTAACACAAGTGTTTGTGTGTTGTTAATGTGTCTATAGATAGCATTGCTACTTCGGTGGAAGATGTCACATTGTCTATTCATTTTAAGCCTAGATGAAAGAATTAAAACCAGTAGTGTCCAAAAAAGTTGAAAGGATTTTTATCATTGCAAATATAATTTATTTCTAATGGGCATAGTATTTAAATGCACATTTATATATAGGCAGCTGCATATGTGTGTCTGAATGGCTGCTGTTTTTACTGGTTGGTGTAAGAGTGTGTAGGCATTTAACGGGAGAGAGCTCCTGATTGCTACAAATACAAAGCACAGCTGCTGCAGTACCACCTCTTACCTGCAGGGCACCTACAGTCTTATCGGACCAGAGATGTAAATACTGTGGTATTCAGGTGTTTGCATTTTTATTATTATTTATATATGAGAACTATATTGCAACAGTATTTGCATAATAAAACTGGTAAGAGGCATGTGCAAATAATTGTTATATTTTTTGTCTGTTAGTACTAGTTATACACATCACTCAGTGTGAGGTTCAGTAAACAAACATGGATTATATTGTCCTAAAAAGCTACATAGAGATTCATCATTAACTTAGAATGGTGCATTGTTGAGTCAAATTGTTTCAAATCCTTTAGATTGGGAACTTTGTTTATTTTGCAATAATTCTATAGATAAAAAATATATTTGACTAGAAACATAAAATGATTGTAGCAAATGAAACCACACCTTGTATAAGACCAAATACCATCCAAACCTCCTCCAATCACAATCATGTCTCATAAAAACCACACCCAGTTTGGATGAAACCAAACCTCTTCCCTGATAAGCCACACCCCTTTTCACTGCAGAAAAATGAAACATTCTGTATTGTTGGTTGGTAACTGCTATGAACATTTGACATTTTATGTTTGCGTAGGCAAGATGGAAATAATATTATTAGGAAGATAATTGTTTAAATGTTCTTTACACATTAAGTGATAGTTGAAAGAAAATAAAGTACTAAAAACAGTAGGAGGTTTGGATGATATATGAATTGGAAATTGCAAATAACTAACGCTGGGTACACACCGAGTAATAAATTGCGAGCCCGTCGGCAGGTGTATACCCCCTATAAGTCTGTGAACTATGTAGTTCACAGACATATGTTGGCCCCCCTGCTGCACAGCCGTGTGTATCTGGCTGTGTGTATGGACAGTCTGCCGACCACCTGTACACTTGCTGCATGGACCGCCAGTGACTGACGTCTCAACTGGGCGGGCACATTGAAATGCCCACCCAGTTGTGATATAAGGCAGACATTTGGTAAATGTGTATGCAGATAGGCCAGCAGATCAGCCAGGTATGTACCCAGCTTAATGGTTGTGGTGGTCAGGCAGTGATAGTTTAGATGTGGTCTTACCCAAAAGTGTCATAATTCCTCTGCTTGTACTTGTAGGTAGTTCAGTTAGGTTACTTGCAATTTCCCATTCATATTTCTCCCATGATCTCCACCCAACCAACCATGAAACGCATTGGATCCATGTTCTAAGTGTACTATATAATGGGTGGTAGGACGCCCCTACACATTCATGTCCCAGATACGGCACTCCATTATTTTCTATATAAGGATATATACCGTTTTAATTTGGTTGCATAAATACAGGGTTTGCAAAAGTATTCAACCCAATAAAAAGACAACAGATTTGTCTGTATTACAAAGGACACCTACAAAGATTATTCAAAACACTATTTTTTCTGGTAACCTGTATCCTCCTAAAGTACATTTTCAAACTTGTGTCTCATTATTATTTGTCTGCAGATTTTTTTTTTTAATAAAAAAAAAACAAAAATGCTGCTTACACAACTATATTACTTACAGTGAAAAAGATAAATACACAGATCCACCTTAGCCAGAAACCCTGTTGCTAGTCACTTACCTGTGTTTCCATTTAAAGTTAACAATTCAAAACTTGAGATTTCCTGTAACTATATAACGCATTGCTGTGAAATTCACGATGTAAGGATATAATTGTAAATGTAATATTTATACTCCGTTTGGTTTATCCTGTTTTGTAAATGTTTGCCGTTTTGCTTTACTCTAAACATAAGCAATAATGTGCCCTAGGTTTTTACTTTTTCTTATTAGAAATAAGTATTAGTGATTGTACATATTTGCCCTTATGTGATAAGGTTCAAATAAGCTAAAGTTTAAATAGACAAAGTATATTTCAGCTAAAGCTCTAGTGTGGGAAATGATAATATATTCCTTGTTTATGTCCAACTTTTTCAGACTACAGTATGTTTATTAGTACTGAAATCTTATTCCTTGAATGTTTCTATTGCTAAATACTGTATGGAGCAGTGTGATTAAATCCGCCCAGTGTTTGCCTCCTTAAAAATCTGTTTTAACAACATTGTAGGCACAATTACATTTATTAGTATATCATCAAATATTAGCTTTCTATCAAATAAACACATGTGAAATAGTAGTAATTACATAATGCAACTTTTTCCAGGTTGGTCTATAGTTGCAGAATAAAAAAATATTTTTCTTCTAAATTAAAACTTCTACAATGAGATAATATTTTTCTATTTGGCTCTTTAATAAGAAGGTGCAGGGATTAATTAGTATATTAATATATGCAACATATATAATTGCCCAAGGCACAGGACCAATGCTACATACAACAATTACATGTATGCTGTTATGACTGCAGTTGGTGTTTCTTATGAATTTTGTCTTTGTCTTTTTTTTTTTGTTTATGGATTACATTTTCCTATATACATAGTAATTAGTGTGATTTAAAAAAGACTTTACTCATCAGTAATAACTAATTTGTAAAGGATGTGAATAATGTTAGACGTTCAGATGATGCTAACATTAATTGAATAATATAAAACTATAGAATCAAATGACAATTTTGAGTATATGTTATTAAGGGGCATTACCTGATGACACCTCAATAATATTCACAGTGTGATACTTAAGACCATATACAGTAGGTCAAGAGCAGAGAAAGTAAAAAACAAATAAAAAAAACCCTAAGTATACTGTTGAAAATTTTAGAAGCCAGATATATGCAAACTACTGTACAGTACCCTTCCAAATTGTGCTGTAGTCATGAAAGTCTCAAAGCTTATTTACACACCGGCTGATCTTGCTGTTAGACTTATTCTCTAGGTAACTGGTGTCCAGGTTGGCTATTATCTACTGTGGCCGAGTAGCTGTATCACTATCGTACTTCCCAGCATAACCTCAGCAAAATAAGGTGTGGCTTTGTGGGAATTCCATGGCCCGTTTTCATCACTGTGGGAGGATGTCCAGTGCTCCAGGAGCGTGAACAGACACTGCATGTTTATTTACCGCGGTTCTGGCCTTTCAACTTCCAAATTTCGGGACAGTTGGCACTGGCAAACGCAGGATCTCTAAAGGGGGGCTACCAGATGAGTTGGGGCTGAAATGGCGATGTTTGGGATGCCGGCAGTCAGAATACCAACCCACACTGCCCAAACCCTCCCTTAACGCAGCCTAAACCTAACCACCCCCACGCAGCCTAAACAGAACAACCCTCCCAGCAGCCTAATCCTAACCCACCCCGTGGGTGTGTAAATCAAACTCCCGCAGCATAGACCTAACCCCACCATTCCCGCAGCCTATCACTAATCCTCTCTCCGCCCCCTGTGGCTTACCTCTCCAGAGGCCAAGCAGTCAGTCGTGAATATATATATATATATACCCATATACTGTATACAAAGTAAAGTAATTGAACAGTGCCACAGCTACTATAAATATATACAGTGTACTCACATACTGTACAAAACAATATATACATACTGGGGATGTAGTTACAATGCCGCCGGACGGGATCCCGGCGGACAAAATACCGATGCCGGAATCCCGACCGGCGGCATGAAGCCGGCATCAAAATCCCGACGGAGATCTTGAGCCCGGCATCAAAATACCAACGCCAGGAATATCGAACGCTCTTTAGACGGGACGCGCTCGCGTCCTGCTGCGAGGAGTGGGAGGTTAGGTTTAGGCATTGGAAGGGGGGTTAGGGTGCAGGGACGGGAAGGGGATGGTTAGGTACCGGGGAGGGGGGGTTAGAGTTAGGCACCAAGCAGGGAGGATTAGTATTAGCCAGTGTGGAGGGTTAGGATTAGGCACTGAACACTGCCACATCTTACTATAAATATATATAGTGTACTCACATACTGTACATAACAGTATATACATACTGGGGATGTAGTTACATTGCTGCCGGATGGGATCCCGGCGGATAATATACAGAGGCTGGAATCCCGACTGGGATAATGCCGGCATCAAAATCCCGACGGAGATCTTGATCCCGACATCAAAATACAGACGCCAGGAATCGTGAACGCTCTTTTGGTGGGACGTTCTTGCATCCTACTGCGGGGAGTAGGAGATTAGGTTTAGGCATTGGAAGGAGGGTTAGGGTGCAGGGAAGGGTATGGTTAGGTACCAGGGATGGGGGGTTAGGGTTAGGCACTTACAAGGGAGGTTAGGGTTAGGCACCAAGCGGGGAGGGTTGGGATTAGTCGGGGAAGGAAGGGTTATGGTTAGGCACCACCAGGGATGGATAGGGCTAGGCACCCACAAGGGTAAGGGGCAGAGGAGGGTTAGGTTACTTTTTGGGGGGCTGTCGGTATTCTGATGGTCAGGATGCCGCTGTCAGTATTCTGACCGCCGGCATCCCGTCCATCGGTATATCATACCGAATCCACATACTGTACACACTGCCTCTCCCGATGCTGCCGGTGCTTGCCTCCCAATGCCGGTGTCTGCCGCCCACGCCGCTGCCGGCACCTGCCTCTCCTACCAATGCCGAGCCAAGTGTCCACTGCTGTGCCACTGACGAGTTCCCTCAGGTCACGCCGCTGCCGAGTGCCCGCAGCTACCACATCTTCCAAATGTTTTCAGCTATCGCCGCTGCCGAGTGCCTGCAAAGCACAGAGAGCTCTGATAAGCAGAGCTCTCAATCTAAGGAGCAGCATGCCACAGTCACTGTAATAATGCCTGTGTGCCTCTGTCCACACACACACAAAAACTTGGTCCATCAGTCTGGGTACTCAGAAACCCCCCCTCCTCCGTGTGCCACCAGTTGGGAAGTATGCACTATGTTAGAGTATTCTGCAAATGACCCCTCTGACCCTGTAATATATTTTGAAAGCTTACATATTTTTCCAACTCCTGTCATTTTGCAAATATGACAGGTACTGATTGGTTGGTATTCTCTCCATATTATCTCTCTCCAAGTTTTGATACAACTGCCCCATTTGCTGATGCTACTGTATGTCTGTTTCTCCAATATTGGGTATGTAGCCCGTATTAAACTGGCAACTCAGATGGCGATCCTGCTCCCACACCTGAGCTCTGTGCGTCACAACCATTGTACAGTGTTACCGCACACTTGGTGGCAGCCCACCATCACTCAGCTGAGGGACTGTACATATGGAGCACTGCTATTGCATTCAAAAGATGACCGTCTACACAGCCTAATATATGCCAACTGCAATTACTGACATGCTGAATAATGGCCCAACAACTTTGATCAGCTCATTTATTCTTTAAGCAATTTTCTAAGTAGGGGGCCACACGCAGGGTCAATTCAGTTAGGTCAATTCAATTAGGAGTTGGGATACCTGCAAACTCAATTTGATTTTTCTGAGGAAATTTGTGTTTTTGTGCTCATCCCGAGTAGGTGAAAAAGGTAAAAATGTCATCATCACAGTGCAGACCCTCGTGCTCCATTCCCACTGAATGATCATGCACTTGGAGGGGCTAAATAGCATAATTTGGCCAATGAAGACGTCAGTATTCAGGTGAATTTCCCTAAAAAGCTCAATAATGGGTAAAATGATGTGGAACAGGGATGCGAAGGAGTAAATGATGTTGGACAGGTATGTGGAAGTGGAAGTGATGTGGGACAGGTATGTGGAGGTGTAAATGATGTGGGACTGGTACCTGGAGGTGTAAGTGATGTGGTACAGGTATCTCCACGTGTAAGTGATGTGGGGCAGATATGTGGAGGTGTGTTGATGGGAGAGGGGTTTTAGAACTTGAAGATGGGAGCTAAAAAGCATTTTCTCTTACGTCCTAGAGGATGCTGGGGTCCATATTAGAACCATGCTGTTCTGGAGAGCCTGTCAGACCACAAAGCCTGACCAACATAGTTGTGGTTATAACTGGTAGAGAATACAGCATTGAGATCCTTTTATGACATTTTTATATTGATATCCCTGTGGGAACAGCATTACTGATAAATCGGTTATTCATCCCATAGAGCCCTTTCAACATCTATTGGCCTGACCAACATAGTTGTGGTTATAACTGGTAGAGAATACAGCATTGAGATCCTTTTATGACATTTTTATATTGATATCCCTGTGGGAGCAGCATTACTGATAAATCGGTTATTGATCCCATAGAGCCCTTTCAACATCTATTGGAAATACACAGGATAAAGTGAACACTTCTATGGGATAAGAAATCTCATTCATCAGAGTTCTCTAGCGCAGAGGGATACAAGATTGGTGAAATTGTTGTACTTTAAGAGTTTAATAGTGTGGACTGGCTCCTCCCTCTATGTCCCTCCTACCAGACTCAGTTTAGAAAATGTGCCCGGAGGAGCCGATCACAGCTAGGGGAGCTCTACAGAGCTTCTTTAGAGTTTATTTTCTTTCTTTTCTGAGTTTTTTGTTTTACAGGGAGGCTGCTGGCGACAGCCTCCCTGCAGCGAGGGACTGAGGGGGGGAGGGGGAGCAGTGTCCGCTCTGCGGGGTCTTGAGCCACTGCTCCCGCTGACTGAACGTTAGGCTTCAGAGGGGTCTGATCGCGCCCCGCCGCAGGGGACACGCTCGCCCCGGCAGCTGGCCGCCACCCCCTCGGGAACTGAAGATGGCGAGTGAGTCACTGTCCCCCCTTACAAGTGGGGGGACAGTGTGAAGAAGCCGGCCCTAGGGTAGGGAGCGTGGTCTCACCCGCGCTCCGTGATGGCTCAGCGGTACCGCGGTACGGCACTGGGAGGAGCGCCCTGGGCCAGCGCCGGACTCTACACTGTCCACTGAAGTCTGTTGGGGTCTGCGGATCCAGGCCAGCGCAACTCCTCCGGCCAGTATAATCTTTCGGTGAGCGGGAAGACATTGAAGGGGCGGAGCTTCTCAGAGCGGACCCAGCAGCGTTCAGCGCCATTTTCTCCTGCCTGCACTTACTACAAGTGGAACCAGGTCCCTCCAGAGCAATCTCCAGCTATCTGTACGGTACCAAGAGGGTTGTAGAATGGGGGGGAGGCTGTATACAGGCTGTGTCACCTATTAAGGGACACAGTCAGCGCTGGTTAGGGACTCCCTATACCTTTGATAGCGCTGTGTGTGGGTTGGCTCCAATCTCTGTGTCTCTCTGCCATTCTTGGGGGGAAACTCTGTCTTCATAATACCCTGTGTGTCTGTGGGGTGTTTAAGTGTGTGTGCAACATGTCTAGGGACAATGTTTCATATGCTGCAGAGGATTTGTCTTCCCAGGAAGACTCCATACAATGTAATCAGGATTGCACTGTGTTAGCGCAGATCCCAGCTAGAGAGCCAGAATGGTTAGTCTCTCTGAGGGGGACTATTTCTCAGATTTCTGATAGGGTGGCTAGGACCGAGCATGCCACTCAGGTCCTCCAGTCCTCTATGGTTGTATGGTCTGATACTGCCTCCTCGGGGTCCCCTGCGGTACATTCTCACAAACGTGCACTTGCAATTATGCAGGATGACACGGACACCGACTCTGACGCTGCAAACGGTGATGGAGATGTGTTGAGGGGGGCGGCATCAGTTGCCAAGGGGGTGCAGTTGATGATTGAGGCTGTTAGGGATGTTTTACACATTTCGGACACAGCTCCGGAACAGGTGGAGGAGGCCTTCTTTACGGATAATAAGAAGCCCCTCCTCACCTTCCCGGCATCCAAAGAATTAAATGCTATCTTTGAAAAGGCATGGGAATCTCCGGAAAATAAATTCCAGATTCCCAAGAGAGTCTTGGTGGCTTTTCCCTTCCCTGAGGAGAATAGGAAGAGATGGGAGTCTCCGCCGATAGTCGACGCCTCTGTCTCCAGGCTGTCCAAACAGGTGGTATTACCGGTCCCGGGATCTACCGCGTTAAAGGACCCGGCAGATCGGAAGGTGGATGCTACGCTGAAATCCGTTTACACGGCTTCTGGGGCTATATTGCGGCCTACTATAGCCTGTGCTTGGATTGCTAAAGCTATTGCCAGGTGGTCAATCACTCTGCAGGAGGAATCGACTACGCTGGACAAAGGTGACAATTTATTTTTACATAATATTCAGGATTCTGCAGGGTTCCTGGTGGATTCCATGAAAGACCTGGGTTCCATGGCTGCGGGGATCTCCTCCATGTCCGTCTCAGCTCGCAGGAGTCTCTGGCTGCGCAACTGGTCTGCAGATGCGGAATCCAGGATGTGTGTGGAGGGCCTACCATACAAAGGTCAGTCACTCTTTGGGGAGGCGCTGGATGCGTGGATTGCCACGGCTACTGCGGGTAAGTCTCCTTTTCTCCCCTCAGCTGCACCGGCTACGGAGAAGCCTTTTACACCAGCCACGTCACAGTTCTTTCGGCCCACGAGGTCTAGAAAGAACAAGCCTTCGAACACCTTCTTCAGAGGTGGTCGTGCCAAGGGAAAGAAACCTGCTCCCGCAGGTTCCCAAGCCCAGAAGCCCGCTTCTGATACCCCTAAGTCCTCCGCATGATGGTGGACAACTAGGCCTGGAAGAAGGTCAGGTGGGGGCGAGACTCCGGCAGTTCAGCCATGTCTGGGTGTCGTCTGGCCTGGACCCCTTGGTCCTGGATATAGTGCCCAGCGGGTACAGACTGGAGTTTCAAGATCCCCTGCCTCACCGTTTCTTCAAGTCAGGCTTGCCAGCTCTGCTGGCGGACAGTACAATTCTTCTGGAGGCCATCAGAAAATTGATGGTGTCAGAGGTCATTGTTCCAGTTCCACCTCAGCAGTGGTACAAGGGTTATTATTCAAACCTTTTTGTGGTACCAAAACCGGATGGTTCGGTACGGCCTATCCTAAACTTAAAGTCTTTGAACCCTTATCTCAGGGAGTTCAAATTCAAGATGGAATCTCAGAGCTGTCATCTCAGGACTCACGGAGGGGGAGTTCCTGGTGTCGTTGGACATCAAGGATGCTTACCTCCACATTCCCATTTGGTCACCGCATCAGGCATATCTCAGGTTTGCACTGTTGGACAATCACTATCAGTTCCAGGCGTTCGTTTGGCCTCTCCACAGCACCAAGGATCTTCACCAAGGTGATGGCGGAGATGATGGTTCTCCTCCGCAAGCAGGGGGTGAACATAATTCCATATCTGGACGATCTTCTGATCAAGGCGTCGTCCAAGGACAGGTTTTTACGATCTATCGCACTCACGACACAGCTGCTCAGGAAGCACGGTTGGATCCTGAACCTTCCAAAGTCTCATCTGGAGCCGACAAGGAGGCTGTCTTTCCTGGGAATGATCCTCGACACGGAGGTGCAGAGGGTTTTTCTCCCGGTGGAGAAAGCATTGGTAATTCAAACAATGGTCCGGGATGTCTTAAAGCCTACCCGGGTATCGGTTCATCAATGCATCTGCCTTCTGGGGAAGATGGTTGCCGCTTACGAGGCTCTGCAGTACGGCAGGTTTCATGCTCGACCTTTTCAGCTGGACCTATTGGACCAGTGGTCGGGCTCTCACCTACACATGCACAAGATGATACGCCTGTCTCCGAAAGCCAGGATTTCACTCCTCTGGTGGCTACAACTTCCGCACCTTCTGGAAGGCCGAAGGTTCGGAATTCAGGACTGGATCCTTTTAACCACAGATGCAAGTCTAAGAGGTTGGGGAGCAGTCGCTCTGTTGAAAACCTTTCAGGGAAGGTGGTCGAATCAAGAATCCCTTCTCCCAATAAACATCCTGGAGCTAAGGGCCGTGTACAACGCCCTTCTGCAAGCAGCACACCTTCTACAGGATCGGGCTCTTCAGGTGCAGTCGGACAACGTGACCATGGTGGCCTACATAAACCGACAAGGCGGAACGAAGAGCAGGGCTGCCATGTCAGAGGTGTCAAGAATCTTCCTCTGGGCAGAAAGACACGCGGTGACGATGTCGGCAATCTTCATTCCGGGAGTAAACAACTGGGAAGCAGACTTCCTCAGCCGCCGCAATCTCCATCCGGGAGAGTGGGGCCTCCAGCCGGAGGTGTTCGAGGAGTTAACCGGTTGGTGGGGGGTTCCTCACATAGACATGATGGCCTCCCGCCTCAACAAGAAGCTGGGGAGGTACTGTTCCAGGTGAAGAGACACACAGGCAGTGGCGGTGGACGCACTGGTAACACCGTGGGTGTTCAAGTCAGTGTATGTGTTCCCTCTACTTCCTCTGATACCAAAGGTTCTTCAGCTGGTGAGAAGAACCAAGGTTCTGTCAATTCTCATTGCTCTGGACTGGCCAAGGAGGGCTTGGTACGTGGATCTGGATCTTCTGTTAGAGGATCCAAGGCCCTTACCTCTTTGGGAGGATCTGCTACTGCAGGGGCCGTTCGCTTATCAAGACTTACCACGGCTACGTTTGATGGCATGGTGGTTGAACGCCAGATCTTAGCTCGGAAAGGTATCCCGAGTGAGATTATTCCTACCCTGATACAGGCTAGAAAGGGGGTAATGTCTAAACATTACCATCGTATTTGGAAAAAATATTTTTCTTGGTGTGAATCCAAAAAAAAATCTGTGGTGGAGTTTCAACTTGGACGTTTGCTCCTTTTCTTGCAAGCAGGTGTGGATATGGGCCTGAGATTGGGCTCCATCAAGGTCCAAATTTCTGCTTTGTCCATCTTCTTCCAAAAACAATTGGCTGTCCTCCCTGAGGTTCAGACCTTTTTGAAAGGGGTTCTACACATCCAGCCTCCCTTTGTGGCGCCGATGGTGCTGCAGTTCCTACAATCTGCTTGGTTTGAGCCTCTGCTGGAGGCTGACATCAAGTTTCTCACGTGGAAGGCGGTCACTTTGTTGGCCTTAGCTTCTGCTCGACGCGTGTCGGAATTGGGGGCTTTATCTTGTAAGAGTCCCTATCTGATCTTCCATGAAGATAGGGCGGAACTTAGGACTCGTCCACAGTTCCTGCCTAAGGTTGTATCGGCTTTCCATATCAACCAGCCTATTGTGGTGCCAGTGGCTACTGACTCCCCAATTGCTTCAAAGGCCTTGGATGTTGTGAGGGCTTTGAAGATTTATGTGAAGAGGACAGCTCATCATCGAAAGACTGACTCCTTGTTAGTCCTCTATGATCCCAAGAAAATTGGGTGTCCTGCTTCTAAGCAGTCGATTTCACGCTGGATCAGGTTCACCATCCAGCATGCATATTCTACAGCAGGATTGCCGTGTCCAAAATCTGTAAAGGCCCATTCTACTCGTAAAGTGGGCTCTTCCTGGGCGGCTGCCCGGGGTGTCTCGGCTGTACAACTTTGCCGAGCTGCTACTTGGTCTGGGTTGAACACGTTTGCCAAGTTTTTCAAGTTCGATACTTTGGCCTCTGATAACCTCAAGTTTGGTCAAGCAGTGTTGTAGGAGCCTCCGCACTCTCCCTCCCATACTGGGAGCTTTGGTACATCCCCATGGTACTAATATGGACCCCAGCATCCTCGAGGATGTAAGAGAAAATAGGATTTTAATTACCTGAACGGTAAATCCTTTTCTCGTAGTCCGTAGAGGATGCTGGGCGCCCGCCCAGCGCTTCGTTTTCCAGCATTGGTTTTATGGTTCAGTACTGCCTGGTTCCTAGGTAAGTTCTGCGTTATTTACTATTTCAATACTGTAATATAGAGTTGTTCCGGCATGTTGGCCTGTTGTGTGAGCTGGTATGAATCTCGACACGATCTGTAATTCCTTCTCTCGAAGTATGTCGTCTCCTCGGGCACAGTTTCTAGACTGAGTCTGGTAGGAGGGGCATAGAGGGAGGAGCCAGCCCACACTATTAAACTCTTAAAGTGCCAATGGCTCCTGGTGGACCCGTCTATACCCCATGGTACTAATATGGCCCCCAGCATCCTCTACGGACTACGAGAAAAGGATTTACCGGTAGGTAATTAAAATCCTTTTTTTTTTTTTTCAACTTTTTCATAATGGTATTAACCATTGAAAAATCAGTTTACGGACATTTTTCTGTAAATCTTCAAAGCTATGTTTTATTAAGATTTAATTCTCAGACATACTGTATGTACTGTATATTAAGGAGTGCCCCTGCAAAGGTTTTTTCTTTTTGCTATTGTATCCTATAAAAAAGCAACACAAGTTTGACATTCTGTGCACCTGAAAATACTGGAAAGACTGTCATTTGATGGGAAACGCTTGCTATCATTTTTCAATCATTAATAAAAAGTGCAAAAATCAGCCATTTGACATCTTGTAAGAGCCTCCAGAGCTTTTCTTATGGCCACAAATAGCCTTTTATATGGTCCTACTATCTCATTTGACACATTTTTGGGGTCCAGGATGGTTTCCCCACTTTTTCATGCATTTCTCCCAGGTCGTTTTTGTAGAAAAATTGTGCAAACCTCGCCACAAGTCCCGCAAATTGTCATTCCTAATTGGATCTCGCATTTCTCTGGTGCGTGCAATTGCGCGATGAGTTTCATGACTTGTGTTTGCAAACTCACTGCCAGTTGAATTGACCCCACAGTGTTTACGGATCAGTTTGTCACCAACAACAGCTCGTTGGTCGTCAGTATTAGGTATCCTGATTTTCAGCATTCTTTTACCACATACACTAAAATAATTACCAGATTTAATCTGAGTAGGAGCCGTATGACCACCTGCGATGAAACTACATTTTTTTAAGTATGTGAATTGCAGACTTATTTTATAGGATACCTTTGCTATCCATGTAAATTAATACAGCCTGTAGATGTCACTGTTGCATTTGTTTTATGGTACAAATATTGTACTGATGATGATATCCTCACAATAACAAAAGTGACATTGCAGACGGTCACGCAATGAAGATTTAAATACATTTAATACATTATATGATAGATAGATAGATAGATAGATAGATAGATAGATAGATAGATAGACACAAAAGATCCAGAGTGCGCCTTTTTTTTTTATATATATATATATATATATAGATCTATATCACGGGCTCTCCACTCTCTATATTAACTAACAATAATAAACATGTTGGGTATGGTATCCCAGCGTCCAGAATGTCGACAGCAGGGCGAGCGTTAGAAAGTCCCTTGCGGGCTCGCTGCACTTGCCACGCTGCGGGCTCGGTGGCTTGCTGTGCTCATCACAGGTTCTATTCCCACTCTATAGGTGTCGTGGACACCCACGAGTGGGATTAGCCCCAGTTAGCCAGGATTCCATCTGTTGGCATTGGCAGTGGTCGGGATTCCGGCATTGATATCCTGGTGGCCAGGATCCCAACTGCTGGCAATATAACTGTATTCCATAATAAACAGTGGAGTTTTAGTTCATGTACGTTAAGCAAGAGAAAATGTGATCAGAAAAAGATTAGCTATTTTCACGATAATTATTTTGAACAATAGCGTAGGACCTGCAGTAAAGTGGGGTCCCGTGCCAGGGGGTGCAGGCTTAAATGCATTGATACAAATATATATATATATTTTTTTTTTTATATATATATATATATATATATATACATACACACAGTACTGTGCAAAAAATTTAGGCATGTGTGGAAAAAATGCTGCAAAGTAAAGGTACTTTCAAAAGTAGAAGCGTTAGTAGTTTATTTTTATCAATGAACATAATGCAAGGTGAATGAACAGAAGCGAGATGTAATTCAATTCAATATTTGGTGTTACCCCCCTTTGCCTTCAAAACAGCATCAATTCTTCTAGGGACACTTATAAACAGTTTTTGAAGGAACTCAGCAGGGAGGTTGTTCCAAACATCTTGGAGAACTAACCACAGATATTCTGTGGATGTAGGCGTGCTCATATCCTTCTGTCTCTTCATGTAATCCTAGACAGACTTGATGATGTTGAGATCAGGGCTCTGTGGGGGTCATATCATCACTTCCAGGACTCCTTGTTCTTCTTTAGGCAGAAGATAGTTCTTAATGGCATTGGCTGTATGTTTGGGGTAGTTGTCCTGCTGCAGAATAAATTTGGAGCCAATCAGACGCCTCCCTGATGGTGTTGCATGATGGATAAGTACCTGCCTGTATTTCTCAGCATTGACACACAAAGAAATGGGCAACGATGCACGTTGAGAACCGTTCATCAGAACAAGTTCATCAGATGAAAGACACATTATGCTTACTTCCCTTCGAAATCGGAAGATGTCCATCAGCTCAGAACTGGCAGAAACCAGTGGGACCCAGGTACACCCATCTACTGTTCAGACAAATCTGTCCAGAAGTGGTCTTCATGGAAGAATTGTTGGGAAAGAGCCATACCTTCAATGTGGAAACAAGGACAAAAGACTGAACTATGCACGAAAACATAGCAAATGGGGTGCAGAAAAATGGCAACCGTTCTATTTTATTCCACACCTGCCTAAAACATTTGCACAGTACTAAATAAATATATATATATCTCTCCTCTACATACATATATATATATATATATATATATATATATATATATATATATATATATTTAAAGAACATACAGTTGTTGGACACAGGTTGGGTATGAAGTCCCGGCAGTCGGTATACCAACAGTGGAATCCCGATGGTCAGCATCTCGATGGATAGCTGAATTTTTACCCTACACGTAACCCACCCCTGCAGCCTAGCCCTAACCCTAATCCTCCTCTAGTGCCTAACCCCAAGGTCAGTACTTACCTCCAAGATCTGTTGGGATTCTGACCACCGGATCCAGCTATCAATATTCTGACCGCATCCAGTTGGCAACGTGTGAAAGATTATTTTTTTCAATGATTTCAATTATCAAAATATATCTGCATCATATAATAAACTATAATAATTAAAAAAAAAACACTTTCTAGTACAGGTGCTGGGAGTGGTCGTGCAAGACGCAATTTTCCGGGTCTGGAAGTTCCTTTAAAGTCAGGGAACCCATTAGGGGCCACTATTATTATGGGACTGCAACATATCAATTCATCATGTGGGGGCTTCATAACGATCAATGTAAATGAAGCCTGTTTAATATTCATGAAGCTGTGGTCCCCAGTGATTTGACAGACTGCAATGTCATGAATATGGGATCAGCTACAAAATGGATGCATTTTAAAATAAATAAAAAAATTACATTAAAATAATATAGGAAAATTCGGAACATTATATGTTATGTTATTCATAAAGCAAATGAGAAAGTGGGCTACAGCGTAAGATATTAAAATTTAAGTTACCATTAAAAGTGCGTCCGGCTTAGCTACGCTTACAGGAAGTATTGTTAATTAAGGAACATAGGGGGTAATTCCAAGTTGATCACAGCAGGATTTTTGTTAGCAGTTGGGCAAAACCATGTGCAGTGCAGGGGAGGCAGATATAACATGTGCAGAGAGAGTTAGATTTGGGTGGGGTGTGTTCAATCTGCAATCTAATTTGCAGTGTAAAAATGAAGCAGCCAGTATTTACCCTGCACAGAAACAAAATAACCGACCCAAATCTAACTCTCTCAGCAAATTTTATATCTGCCCCCCCCCCCTGCAGTGCACATGGTTTTGCCCAATTGCTAACAAATTTGTTGCTGCGATCAACTCAGAATTACCCCCATAAAGTAAAGTTAAACATAAGAAATATCTTGTTTGTTTGTACAAAAGCTAATAAGCTACAGTACAAGAAACACTTGTTCTGATAAGTTCTGGAATCAAAGTTATAGGCCCTACACACTGGCCGATATTTCTCAAAGATATGAACGATCTTGTTCGTTATTGAACGAGATAACGTTCATATCTTTGAGTGTGGAGTCACCAGCGATGAACGATGCGCGGCCCCGCGCTCGTTCATTGCTGGTGCCGCGTCGGCTGTACATGGAGGCCAATATGGACGATCTCGTCCATATCTGCCTGCACTTCTATGGAGCCGGGTGACGGGGAGTGAAGAGCCTCCTGAAGACCCAGTGCCCATACACAGCCAGGATTCCACCAGATGGACACACGACTCACTATACATACAGGAGCTCCTGTCGGCTGCTGTTAACGAACAGCTGAGCCGCTAAACAGAGGCTCCTCCAATTCAAGCCATTTTGCGTGGGTGGCTCTAATGTGTGGAAGCCCTGGAAAGACCGCACCTGTCGCCCCTGATTTAATCTGGACTGGCAATAGGGGCATAAAACCCTACTTACAGTGGATTTCTGTTGGAGCCTCCCTCAGACTCGAACATAAATCTGTGTTAAGTGCAGCCTGCAGGCTGCAATTGAATGGCCCTTGGCCACTGCTACAAGACCACAGTAAATTAGCATGGCTATTTGAATCTGGCACTAAGAGTACGCAATAAGCTTAAAAGCATCTATTGGCCGATTCATTACAACATCCTCTATAAAATGCCCATTTAAATGTAATTAATGCAGCTTTTCTTTACCCAGTAACAAACAATGGACCCTATTCAGCAGCAGTTGCAGTTTTGCTAAAATAGCTAAACTGCAACTGCTATCACTCACATGCTGGTGGCAGCCAAGCATACTGATGTCAGCCAGCGATGCGATCGCAATACAATTGCATCGCTGATTCAGGGAAGCCCACTACCTGCACAGCCTGACTGCGAAGGAAGTTGGGCCACCACTATTTTGCCCGTCATGCGGCCGCCCCAAAAAACGGCCTGAACCCTCTTCACTTGTTTTCAGCCCCTGCAATGCCATGTCGCTGCCCCGCAAACACCTCTGCCTTTCAATCAGGCAGAGGAGTTCGCATCAATGGGATGCAATTGCATTACCCGGCCAGCGCACATGCAGAATGGGACCTGCGCATGCGCACTGGCCAGGGGACAGAAGAATATGATCGCATCGCGATTGTGATGCATTTTGAGGGGCTAATTCAGTAATCAGGAGACCCGGGTACTGTACAGTTACGCCCCCTGTACTGTAGTAGGATGTGCGGTGCGCGATGACATCATCGCGCACCGCACAGCAAAGGTCCTCTCCACGAAGGAAAACTAGACGCTAAGCGTCTAGTTCCCTTCGTGGAGAGGACCTTTGCTGTGCGCGATGACGTCAACGCGCACCGCACATCATTACAGTAAAGGTCCTCTCCACGAAGGGAAACTAGCCGCGTAGCGTCTAGTTTCCCTTCACAGCGGGCAGCGGCAGCGGGGGGCACAGCAATAGCGGATCTTGCCGTGGTGCGGCGCCCTCCGGATGGCGCCGGCGCCCCGGGCAAAAGTCCTGCTTGCCCGTGGCAAGATCCGCTACTGACAGTAGACAAGTGAGTTACAAGCATACAAAGAAAAATTATGTTGTATTAGTGTAATGTTTCTAGAAGATATTAAATTCTACATATGGGGCGGGATGTAATGAAGTCTGAGTTCGGCGGCCGTGCAGGATGCTGGCTGAACTCTGTTTTTTTTTTAAAGGGACAATCATGTACAAGGCTAAACCATGCCTTGTACATGATTGCCCCTTTAAAAAAAAAACTCACAGTTTGGCTGGCATCCCGTACAACCAATGAACTCGGACTTATTACATCCCGCCCATGGTATTGTTATATACAGTAGTGCTGTTCTGAATATATTCCAACGATGGCATGGTTTTGATCATGGATATAAACGTTATATATTTGGGATAGTCAAATGTAGATAATAACACACAGTCCTGAAGAAGTCGCTTGTGATGAAACACACTGGATGATGATAGCTGTACTACCATAAATGACACAAACGCCCACTAGGAGCTTATAGTTCACTTGCCATTAATATCTGTCGCATCTGGTGATCAGTTACTTACTACAAAAACTTTATTTTAATGTAAGCGTATTTTAGCTGTTTTAATATTTGTATTGAATTAATATTATACTAAACCATACAACAAAAGGCCTTGGGACATATTTTTGTTGACTTTGATGGAAAGGTTTCCTTCTAGAATCTGATGTCCCATTTGGAAAGAGTGGAAGACAACCTATAGAGGAACACAGTATATGAAATGAGGATTGTCCTTTTGGATTGGGGAACAGAATTCCGAAACCACGTCCATTCAGTTAAGCCACATACAATGAATTTCTGATGTCCGTATAATGGGGGTCATTCCGAGTTGTTCGTTCGTTATTTTTTTGTCGCAACGGAGCGAATAGTCGCTAATGCGCATGCGCAATGTCCGCAGTGCGACTGCGCCAAGTAAATTTGCTATGCAGTTTGGTATTTTACTCACGGCATTACAAGGTTTTTTCTTCGTTCTGGTGATCGTAATGTGATTGACAGGAAGTGGGTGTTTCTGGGCGGAAACTGGCCGTTTTATGGGAGTGTGTGAAAAAACGCTACCGTTTCTGGAAAAAACGCGGGAGTGGCTGGAGAAACGGAGGAGTGTCTGGGCGAACGCTGGGTGTGTTTGTGACGTCAAACCAGGAACGACAAGCACTGAACTGATCGCAGATGCCGAGTAAGTCTGGAGCTACTCAGAAACTGCTACGAAGTGTCTATTCGCAATTCTGCTAATCTTTCGTTCGCAATTTTAATATGCTAAGATTCACTCCCAGTAGGCGGCGGCTTAGCGTGTGCAAAGCTGCTTAAAGCAGCTTGCGAGCGAACAACTCGGAATGACCCCCAATATCTATTTTATATTGGACTTTGTAGAAATAATCTACTACACTATAAGCGCCCTCTTGTTGTCTGTGTGTTTTGTTAGGTCTGGTGTGTCCAAGGGAAGCAGCGCCTTAAAATAATCTTGGAGGGAATAAAACAATCATATCATACACATTGGACTATCAATAAGTGCAGGATAATGTGATATCTTCGGTATGGGATCCAAGTCCAAATACAAAATGAACCATCAGAGAACAAAGGTGTCAAATAATCACATATTTCGGAATATTTCTATTTGAGAATTTTGCATATTGGAAACTCCACCTATATCGGGCATGTTGGTAAGTGCGATGAGAAGATGTCCACTGTAGGCCTGCACATGCAGTGTTTTTCAGTCACACTAAATGCCCAGAAGTCATTAAGGTGCTTGGCCTGAGGGCCTGTTTCTCATCCAGTTTGATCAATCATGTGTTGGGACAGAGACATGGATGAGATAGGGTCCTCAGTACAGTTATTTCATTATCACACTGCATATGGCACTGCTTATAATAATAATAATAATATACAGCACTAATTGTATGTGCATTAGAAATGTCAGTGGTAATGGCAGACTACTAGTATATATTTTTAGTGGTTGAATAAATCAAGGTGACTGTACTGAGGACCCTGTCTCATCCATGGGGTATATTCAATAAGAGTTGGAAACTGCCGTCTTGTCGGAAAGACAGCAGTTTCCGACTGGAATAGGTCGGAAGGGGTTCCGACCTATTCAATACGAGCAAATTTTTTCCGACAAGTCGGGAAACCCGACTTGTCGGAATGCTGTCGGAAAGCAGGTGGATCGGCGGAATACCAGCCAATCCGCCTGCTGCTGTCGGAAACGGGGCCAAATCCAACAGGTTTTGGCCCCCTTTCCGACAAACTCAATCCGACTTGAAAACAAGTCGGATTGAGGGGAGGAGATGGGGAGCGGTGCGGCGGGCTACGAGGATCGGGAATGAGAGGTACCTTGACGGCCGTCCACCGGCCAGGCACCTCTCTCCCTGCAGTTCATCCCCCACCGCCGCAGACATCACCCCCGCTGCCGGCTCCGGCTGCCGATCTCAGCTCCTCTGCCGGCCGCCACACTGTTCCCCCCGCCAGCCGCCGCTCACTGTTCTGCCCGCTGGCCACCGCTCACTGTTCCCCCCGCCACTGCTGTCAGCGCACCCGCCAGCGGCAGGACAAGACACAGGGAACGTCCAAATCCGACAGTCGGATCTGGCCGCTCTTTGAATAGCGGTTGTCGGGTCCATTCCGACAACTGCATGTCGGAATGGACCCGACTCTTATTGAATATACCCCCATGTCTCTGTCCCTTGACATGATTGGTCAAACTGGATGAGAAACAGGCCCTCAGGCCAAGCACCTTAATGTCTTCTCACCTTCAGAACACTTGTTTCATTATCACACTGCATATGGCACTGCTTATAATAATAATAATAATAATAATATACAACACTAATTGTATGTGCATTAGAAATGTCAGAGGTAGTGGCAGACTACTAGTATATATTTTTAGTGGTTGAATAAACCAAGGTGATGAATGAGTACTTATAGCTCAGTAACTTATGAATATGAGTATATGGGCATTGTATTTTGTGGATTATTTACTTACGTGAATAGTATGTGTGAATAAATATATGATATAGTCTCAGAGTCTTATTTTCTTTTCATAGAGAACTGGTGAAGTGATATACAAGAGGGCTACGCCTGGCACAATTGAGGAATCTTTGTAGCCCCTCAGCAGATGACTGGTCCAAATGTTTATTTCTGGTACCTTATGCAGTACGAGAGGAGCCTCACATATGTGCATTATTGGGTACAGGGTGGGAGATAGCACCGGCTAAAAGTCGAAGGTGAGAAGACATGATTTATTCATTTATATTTTCAGGAGTAGCTAGAAAGGTAACATTCTGGAAATTTGTTATTGGTTATTTGTTGTCTGGAGGAGCCAAAGAATCTAAGGCCTTATAAATAATAATTTTGTACTTTACGCAAGACTGTGAAAAAAAAAAAAACAACATTTAGGCAAAGCAAAAACCATTGCTGGGATTATCTTGGTCTAGAACCAGCAAGTATTTCTTTTTATTTATTTTTTAACACATTTTATTGAGAGGATCACAAAAATATAACAGTAGACAAGTCATACCAAGAACATTGGTTAGTTAGGTTACAGAAATGGCTGCGATGAATTATAATATCAACAAGTTGGATACAATTTTTGGAAATTTAAAGTAGCAAGAAGGATATCTCTCGGCAATGGTGTGGCATTCCATCAAAGAGAGCTGGTAACAGAGAATGGAAGAAAGAATAACAGTTGGAGAGAGAAAAGAGATACGCAAGGTGAAGGAGGAGAAAGAACAAGTCAAGTCGAAGGAATAGGAAAGAAAGATAGAAGCAGAGGGGTGGCCTCCAGATTCAAGCCAGCAGATAAGTATTTCACATTTGGTGCAGCAAAGAACATTAATGTTGGTGACTGTCTTTGGTGCCATTGCTGTGATGTATATTTGGTTTGTCTTCTAAGGAACAAGTTGTTTAGTAAAACATAGCAGTCCATCAGAATTCCTCGTTCAGAACCTGTACATCCACATTACGCATGGCCTTTGGGCAAGTCATTAGATCCCTCGTAATAGTGATCTCATTATAGCTGCCATTTCACATCTACAGTACATCCGGAAAGTATTCACAACACTTCACTTTTTCCACATTTTGTTATGTTACAGCCTTATTCCAAAATGGAATAAATTCATTTCCCCCCTCAAAATTCTACACACAGTACCCCATAATGACAACATGAAAAGTTTTTTTGAGATTTTGCAAATTTATTAAAAATAAAGTAAGAAATCACATGTACATAAGTATTCCTAGCCTTTGCCATGAAGCTCAAAATTGAGCTCAGGTACATCCTGTTTCCACTGATCATCATTGAGATGTTCCTACAGCTTAATTGGAGTCCACCTGTGGTAAATTCAGTTGATTGGACATGATTTGGAAAGGCACACACCTGTCTATATAAGGTCCCACACTTGACAGTGCATATCTGAGCAAAAAACAAAGCATGAAGTCAAAGGAATTGCCTGTAGACCTCCGAGACAGGATTGTCTCAAGGCACAAATCTGGGGAAGGGTACAGAAAAATATCTGCTGCTTTGAAGGTCGCAATGAGCACAGTGGCCTCCATCATCCATATATGGAAGAAGTTCGGAACCACCGGGACTCTTCCTAGAGCTGTCTGGCCGTCTAAATTGAGTGATCGGGGGAGAAGGGCCCTAGTTAGAGAGGTGACCAAGAACCCGATGGTCACTCTGTCAGAGCTACATTCCTCTATGAAGAGAGGAGAACCTTCCAGAAAAACAACCATCTCTGCAGCAATCCACCAATCAGGCCTGTATGGTAGAGCGGACAGACGGAAGCCATTCCTTAGTAAAAGGCACGTGGCAGTCCGCCTGGAGCTTGCCAAAATGCACCTAAAGGACTCTCAGACCATGAGAAACAAAATTCTCTGGTCTGATGAGACAAAGATTGAGCTCTTTGTCATGAATTCTAGACATCTTGTTTGGAGGAAACCAGGCACCAAACAAAGAAGGGAAACAAATCATATAATAATAGCACATATTTAAAACAAATATAGTTGTCAAATTCTTCAGGGGCACCAGAACATGCATAATGTCACCAACAATTAGACTGACCCCCCCCAAACACACAAAAATAATAATTATCCCCTGATTTTCATCCATGAGAACCAGTGCAGACTGGTGCTATGTGCTCATGAAGCAAAATACCAATAGAAAAACACTTTGGGTAAGTTTAACATTTGCACTGAATTGGTACAATTAGGATAAGTGATACTAATTGCATGCCACCTTTTCTTTCCACTTCATAAATAAAGCAAAATGAAAAGAACAAATGTAATACATTATTTTATTTTAGGTTACATGCGCCCATTGGTGCACCTACTGCATACTTTCCTGTCAATAACTTCACTGCAGTCATCTCCACTCTGGCTGTGCATGCTTCCTCATCACAGCGGTTGACCTGCTCTTTCTAAAGCACCAACAGTTTTTCCCAAATGTAGGTCATTATCTAAGGATTAAACAGCAAACAGCGGATGGTACTCTTCTGCCGACCTTCCTGTGCACAGCACAACTGAATCAAAAAATGTAAAACTAGCAGATGTACAATGCATTGGAAAATGATAAAGTGGAGAGAGATAAACTACCAACCAATCAGCTCCTGTTATTTTCAAACGCAGCCTGTGACTACACAGTTAGGAGCTGACTAGCTGGTAGCTTACCTCTCTACAGTTTATCACTCTCCAAGGCTTAGTACATCTCCCACAAAGGCTTTAAAATGTACAATGAGACAAAAATCAATAGGAAGATTTATTGATCAGAGACATATTTATATATACTGTACCGTTTTGTAGAAAGTCTGTCAAAAATGTACATGAAAAGTAATACTGTCTGGAACAAATGAATAGCATATTATATATTTGTTGTTCTTGATGTTCTCATGAATACAACATAAATCTAACTTGATAATGTGCAGTTGGACACTTTTTGTAAACTCATTAACATGTCATCATGTCACAGCACAAATCCTGCGCAGTTTACAGAGTACATGGAGTAAGTGGGAATTTCTTGCTGAAAGCTGGAGTGGACAGGCTTTACGTTGGTAAGAGTCACAACATCAGACTTTATTACAGTTCTCGTAGCCCCCATGCTGCGGTGTTTCCTGACTTTACTCCAAACATGTCTGCACTTGATTTTATGTTCTCGCTTCAGTATGTGCAATATCTGGGACCAGCAGTGTTGGTGAAATGCAAGCTGTCAAAAGCAGACTCCCAGTGATTTCTTCCAAATATTTTCAGTCTCGTTCACTGTGTGCTAACATAAGAAAAGTAATGTTGATTTCCACCTAATCTATTCCACAGTAATGTTTTTCTTGCTACTGTATGAGTGAATAACAGTAATTGCAAGGGGTGGGGTGTTTGGGTGCGATAGTTGTCATTCCCAAAGCCTGGGGAAGTATGGAACAACTGGCAGTGAGCTTGGCAGTTCGGGAGCAGCCCCTGGAACCACACCTTAGTGTAGGGGTGGGCAACAGGCGGCCCGCGGGCCGCATCCGGCCTGGCCCGCTGTGCCCCACCAGAGTGCAATGACAAGCGGCCCGACATGCCGCTTGTCATTGCACTGCTCTCAGACGCGGCGCCGCTGAGGAAATCCCGGTCACGTCACAGGGTCAGCTGACCGGGATTTCCTCTGTTATCATGCGCTGGGAGGCACGGGGGCGGGCACTGCAGTGAGCAGGAGCGGCGGCCAGTGAGGAGAGGAAGCGGCGGGCAGCAAGCGGGAGCAGGAGAGGCCACATCAGCAGTGACTCCGGCCGGCAGCAGCGCAGATCATCGGACAGCGGGGATCGTCTGCCACTGTGACAAACAGGTAAACCCCCTGTCCAGCCAGCCCCTGGATCACTGCTTAAGCTGCCATGTAGGTTTAGGGGTGGGGAGGGAGGGGAGTTAAAAACTTCAATATGGGTTTAGGGGAGGGGGCGGACAGGGGGTAGGGACTGTCTGCCGTAATGTGTAAAAAGGGGGCGCTGTCTGCCGTAATGTGTAAAAAGGGGACGCTGTCTGCCGTAATGTGTAAAAACGGGGGCGCTGTCTGCCGTAATGTGTAAAAAGGGGACGCTGTCTGCCGTAATGTGTAAAAACGCGGGCGCTGTCTGCCGTAATGTGTAAAAACGGGACGCTGTCTGTCGTAATGTATAAAAACGGGGGCGCTGTCTGCCGTAATGTATAAAACGGGGGCGCTGTCTGCCGTAATGTATAAAAACGGGGGCGCTGTCTGCCGTAATGTGTAAAAAGGGGACGCTGTCTGCCGTAATGTGTAAAAACGGGGGTGCTGTCTGCCGTAATGTGTAAAAACGGGACGCTGTCTGCCGTAATGTGTAAAAACGGGGGCGCTGTCTGCCGTAATGTGTAAAAAGGGGACGCTGTCTGCCGTAATGTGTAAAAAGGGGACGCTGTCTGCCGTAATGTGTAAAAAGGGGACGCTGTCTGCCGTAATGTGTAAAAACGGGGGCGCTGTCTGCCGTAATGTGTAAAAAGGGGACGCTGTCTGCCGTAATGTGTAAAAAGGGGACGCTGTCTGCCGTAATGTGTAAAAAGGGATCTCTTTTTGAGTATTTTGTGTGTGGCCCTCGAATATTCGCTGGAAGTGTTAAGCGGGCCCCCAGCTGAAATAATTGCCCACCACTGCCTTAGTGGGAACACTGGGCCAGATTCAATGATGTTCAGTATTGCACAGCCACTGCGTTTTGTATGCAGCAGCTGTGCTCAAATAGTGTATGGAAATGTTGAAGTAGGCGTCATGTGTAAATAGACGCATCCTGGCGACTTCTGTGATCCGCTGCAGCATCAGAGGACACAGCATCGGATCATCCTGCATTGACAGTGGTCTCTGAGTAACCATCAGGTTTCTCAGGATGTCTGTGATTTCACACAGCTGAAACTGAGCCGACAGGCCCCCGATATCTGCAACGCCGCCCATCGCCTCCACCAAACCCTGTGATTGTTCTTCTAATAAGGGACAGTTGACAATTCTGCAAACTGAATACATAAACGTGTTCTTACACTAATGGGAGCTAATACATTAAGATGCCCAGTCACCTACACACTGCAGAGATAGAAAGATTGCTAGCTAAATGTGCCCTTTATGTTCATTATACAAAGAGAAGAAAGAAGTGACTGCGCTTAGTAAATATTTAAAACATAACCTTTATTAATTAATAATTTCATGTTAAAAAGACCAGCGAATTATAGGATAAAATAAAGAAATGTTAAAAAAGCAAAAAGTATGTGATTAAAAAGTGGTTACTACGCACTGTAAGCCTCTGTAAAATGATGTTATTGAATTTACTTGTTTCAAAGAAATGCGTCTGTGTTTTCTGTTTGTGTTTGGGAAACTATATTGTAGCAAAACTGAGCATGTTTTAAATATTTACTAGTGCACGACTAAAGGCCCGTGTTCACGGGCCGATGTGGGAGAGATGTGAGCTGAGCGAACCACTCAGCACACATCTCTACCACCGCTCAGCACAACGCGATGTGTGTTGAGTGTGCGGGGGGAGACGGGGGTTCATTTCACCCAGCGGGTGAAATGAGCGACCTGCTAGATTATACCAATTATTCAGACATATGTTTAAACATATGTCTGAATAATTGGTATAACTGATTATTTTAAGTGTATTAATCTTAATTACAATTTAGTAAACTTATTATTAATTAAGCAAGTTTCTCCATTTTATTTATTGATTGATTTCAAACACAATTATACGAATTTAAAGTGTCCACACTATTGTCGGTACATTCAACGCGATAATTTTTTGTTTTTTTGGTTGTCTATTTGTGAGGCTGTGCATAAGCTCTAATTATCTGCAGCAGAAACGTATCTGACCAGATTTGTATTAATTATATAAATTGTATTGGCGCCGGAAGTTTGGGTGTTTCACCCTAAACAATAGATTTCTATGCTGCCTCATTGTATACATAATTATGCAGCACATCACTGCAAAAGTACCAGGCGCATCAGATGCTTTGATCTTGGCATCTCAGGTGGATTAGTTGTGTGTGCCCTGCAGTACCTGACCCCATCAGGGAACCAGGTAATCTTTACCTGCCCACCCCCAACTCGACACCCTTGTTCAAAGATTTGAAAATGCAAGCTCAATGGGGGTCATTCCGAGTTGATCGCTCGCTGCCAATTTTGGCAGCACAGCGATCAAATTAAAAAACGGCATTTCTGCGCATGCGTATGCTACGCAATGCGCACGCGCAACATACGGGTACAAAGCTCTCTGTGGTTGTGCTCAGGTTCTAGCGAAGTTTTCCGTCGCACTGGCGGCCACAAGAAGATTGACAGGAAGGGGGCGTTACTGGGTGTCAACTGACCGTTTTCAGAGAGTGTTTGCAAAAACGCAGGCATGTCTGAAAAAACGCAGGTGTGGCTGGGCGTTCGCTGGGCGGGTGTATGACGTCAAATTCGGACACGACTAGGCTGAAGTGATCGCAAGCGCTGAGTAGGTTCAGAGCTACTCAGAAACTGCACAAACTGTTTTTGTAGAGCTCGCCTGCACATGCGTGCGCACTTTTGCTAAGCTAATATACACGCCCTAGTGGGCAGCGGCATAGCGCGGCTGCTAAAACTAGCTAGTGAGCGATCAACTTGGAATGACCCCCAGTATGTCTTCCATAGCAGGAGGCTGCAAACCTGTGTTGCCTGTGAGTCAAATATTATGAGTGCATGTATTCACTCTAACAGATACCAGTGTGGTGAAGACTACACTAATTATTGTCCTGAGCTTGGGAGGTGGTAAAACAGTATCCTATGGGAGTGAATAAATTATGTAACCATAATTGTGCAGGGAGATAGAGTGCCAATCCCTCCATTAAGAAAAATGTCAGCTATTGTGTGGAGTATATTCTGTCTTAAGTGAACTATGCTACACTGCAGATGTAATGAAGTCTTACTTTACTTATATTCATCAAGACAAAGGGTGGGCCACCACTATGCTTACTGATACAGTGTTACACAAACTCTGTTGTTACTTATACTGCATTTGCAGGTTCACATATTTGCCAGTTCACACAAAGACCCTTGTGAGCTTTGCAGCCGGGGACAGCAATCCTGGCTGCAGCAGCTTCTCACCCCCCAGTTTCCCCCGTGCAGCGCACCAGGGGTTAACACTGGGTAGTGCTGCCTTGTGCTGCTGGGGCTCCCTGCATGGAACCCAGAACATGAAACTGAAACCGGATGGTTCGGTCAGACCAATTTTGAACTTGAAATCGTTGAACCCTTACCCATACCTCCCAACTTCTCAGTTTTCTAAAGAGGTACAAATATGCGCGGCGAAGCTGCGCGCTCCCAAAAAATGGGCGTGGCTTCGTGGGAGGACCGCGATCGTGAGCCACGCCCCCGTTTTCATCACTAAGGGGGCATGCCCAGCGCTCTATGAGCTGCTGGCATGCCCCCTCTCCTTCTGACTCCAGTGAATAGACGCTGTGCGCATGCGGCCCGCGGGACACTGCGGCCCGCGGGTGGGACAGCAGGACAGTCCCCAAAAAATGGGACTGTCCCGCGAAAATCGAGACAGTTGGGAGGTATGCCTTACCTGAGGGTGTTCAAATTTAAAATGGAGTCTCTCAGAGCAGTGATTTCAGGTCTGGAGGAGGGATAGTTACTGGTATCCCTGGATATCAAGGATGCGCACCTCCACATTCCGATTTGACTGCCGCACCAGGCTTATCTCAGATTTGCACTGTTAATCATTATCAATTTCAGGCACTGCCATTCGGCCTCTCCACAGCACCGAGGGTGTTCACCAAGGTTATGGCAAAGATGATGGTTCTCCTCCGCAGACAGGGGGTGAACATAATCCCATATCTGGACGAACAGCTGATAAAGGCATAGTCCAGGGAGACGTTGTTGCAGTCCATTGTTCTCACGACTCATCTGCCCAGGGAACACGGTTGGATCCTGAACCTTCCAAAATCACATTTGGAGCCAACAAGGAGATGGTCTTTTCTGGGAATAATCCTCGACACGGGAGTGCAGAGGGTGTTTCTGCCTGGTGATTCAAACAATGGTCCGGGGCATCCTGAAGTCAGCCCGGGTATCAGTTCATCAGTGCATTCGCCTTCTGGGGAAGATGGTTGTCTCTTACGAGGCTCTACAGTACGGAAGGTTTCATGCTCAGTCCTTCCAACTGGATCTCCTGGACAAGTGGTCGGAGTCTCATCTACATTTACACCTGTCTATCGCCGAAAGCAAGGATTTCACTCCTCTGGTGGTTGCAACTACCTCACCTTCTGGAGGGCCGCAGGTTCGGGATTCAGGACTGGATCCTTCTAATCATGGATGCAAGTCTCCGGGTCTGGGGCGCAGTCACTCAGGGGGAAACTTTCCAAGGAAGATGCTCAAGCCTGGAATCCAGCCTTCCAATAAACATTCTGGAACTAAGAGCCGTCTACAACGGTCTTCTCCAAATGGCTCAACTTCTGCGCGATCGAGACATTCAAGCGTAGTTGGACAATGTAACGATGGTGGCCTACATAAACCAACAGGGCAGAACGAAGAGCAGAGCTGCAATATCAGAGGTAACAAGAATCATCCTCTGGGCAGAAAAGCATGCGGTGGCGCTGTCAGCAATCTTCATTCTGGAAGTAGACAACTGGGAAGCGGACTTCCTCAGCAGACACGATCTCCATCCCGGAGAGTGGGGACTCAATCCTGAGGTGTTCAAGGAGGTAACGGATCTTTGGGGTGAACCTCAAATAGACATGATGGCCTCCCATCTCAACAAGAAGCTTCGGAGGTATTATTCCAGGTCAAGGGACTGCAAGCTGTGGCGGTGAACGCCCTGGTAACTCCGTGGGTGTTCCAGTCGGTGTATATGTTTCCTCCACTTCCACTGATTCCAAGAGTTCTAAAACTCATAAGGAGAACAGGCAGTCCTCATTGCTCCAGAGTGGCCAAGAAGGGCTTGGTATGCGGATCTTCTGGGTCTTCTGCTGGAAGATCCGAGGCCTCTTCCTCTTCGGGAGGACCTGCTGCAGCAGGGGCCGTTCGCTTATCAAGACTTACCACGGCTACGTTTGATGGCATGGAAGTTGAACGCCAGATATTAGGTCGGAAGGGCATTCCGAGCAAGGTTATTCCTACCGAGATACATGCTAGGAAAGGAGTAACGTCTAAACATTACCATCTCATTTGGGAAAAGTATGTATCTTGGTGTGAATCCATGAAGTTTCCTATGGTGGCGTTTCAACTGGGACGTTTTCTCATCTTCCTGTAAGCAGGTGTGGATATGGACCTGCGGTTGGGATCCGTAAAGGTCCAGATTTCGGCCTTATCCATTTTCTTCCAGAAACAGCTGGCTTCCCTCCCTGAGGTTCAGACTTTTTTGAAAGGGGTTCTGCACATCAGCCTCCCTTTGTGCCGCCTACGGCACCCTGGGATCTTAACGTCGTGTTACAGTTCCTCCAATCGGATTGGTTCGAGCCTCTACAGGAGGTTAAGATCAAGTTTCTCACGTGGAAGTCTGTCACTTTTTTGGCCTTAGCTTCTGCTAGACATGTGTCGGAGTTGGGGGCTTTGTCTTGTAAAAGTCCCTACTTAATCTTCCATGAAGATAGAGCTGTGCTCCGGACACATCAGTAGTTCCGAGGTTGTGTCGGCATTTCATATCAACCAACCTATTGTGGTGCCAGTGGCTACTGACTCCTCAATTTCATCAAAGTCCTTGGATGTTGTAAGGGCTCTGAAAATCTATGTGAAGAAGACTGCTCGTCACAGAAAATCAGACTCTTTGTCCTCTATGATCCCAAGAAACTTGGGTGCCCTGCTTCTAAGCAGACTATCTCTCGCTGGATCAGGTTCACTATCCAACATGCGTATTCTACGGCAGTATTGCCTTGTCCAAAATCTGTTAAGGCCCACTCTACTCGTAAGGTGGTTTCTTCCTGGGTGGCTGCCCAGGGTGTCTCGGCTTTACAGCTTTGCCGAGCGGCTACTTGCTCAAGGTTAAACATGTTTGCTAAGTTCTACAAGATCGATACTTTGGCCTCTGAGGACCTAAAGTTTGGTCAGTCAGTTCTGCAGGAGCCTCCGCGCTCTCCCTCCCGTCCTGGGAGCTTTGGTACATCCCCATGGTACTAATATGGACCCCAACATCCTCTAGGAAGTAAGAGAAAATAGGATTTTAATTACCTACCAGTAAATCCTTTTCTCGTAGTCCATAGAGGATGCTGGGCGCCCGCCCAGCGCTTCGTGATCCTGCAGTGGTTCCTTGGTTCAGTATGCTTAGTTCTTGGTTAAGTACTGTTTTGTTACTTGGTTAAGTAATCTTATTCAGCACGTGCTGAGTTTTCAAGCTAGTTAGCTTGGTTTGCCTTGTATGTGTGAGCTGGTGTGAATCTCGCCACTATCTGTGTATAATCCTTCTCTCGAAGTTGTCCGTCTCCTCGGGCACAGTTTCTAGACTGAGTCTGGTAGGAGGGGCATAGAAGGGGGGAGCCAGCCCACACTCTCAAAACTCTTAAAGTGCCATTGGCTCCTAGTGGACCCGTCTATACCCCATGGTACTAATATGGACCCTAGCATCCTCTACGGACTACGAGAAAAGGATTTACCGGTAGGTAATTAAAATCCTATTTTTTAAGTTTCATTTAATTTTATTGTTCAACCCATAACAGTTGCTTGACTTCTTCAATTTTCACAGTAAGGCGACTTGTGCATGCTGGGAATTGTAGTTCCACACTTGTTAACAGTTTACCTGTGCCTGTGCTAAATTCATTAGGCGATGCTATAAGAGAGAGCACTTGAATCCATTTGCCTTAGAAAGGAAAAGTACATGCAAGTGCTGCTAATAGGCTGATGTGACATAATTTTTTTGAGTTGCCAAAAGTGCAATGAATAGGTCCAATATCCCTTCATTCACAGCATAATGTACTGTGTATAAATTCTATAGAATTCTGAGAAGGAACACAATAAAGGGTACGCTTGTGTTTTTTGTTTACAGTCTTCACTTTTTACATTTCTTATTTGTATCCCATCTTACACCTCAACCCATTAGCTGGGGGAAAAAAATTCCCTTTGGCCGATCAACTTTAGAGATGCACTTTAAAGTAAAAGATAAAGTTGATGAGAATTTAAACTAATTGAGAAGATGTGTAAAAATTCTCACTGTGTGCAATATGATTTTAAAGTTGCTGCATGGGATAAAAAGAGCAGCCCTTTACTTAGTCTAGAAATTGCATTGAAATATTATATTTCAGTAACACATTTGGCACTGCAGAAGGTATTGAAATTGTGCATTATGTCGGAATGGTTGAGTTGGTTGTTTGATTTGTGTTTATTTGATGTAAATTCATCTGTCAGTTCTTTAATAGGATGCAGAGGCAGAACTCTTGGGAGGCAATGGAGTCAGCTGCCGCCGGGCTCCTGCCCTGGAGGGGGCACCACTCCTCAAGGATACCATCACCATCAGAAAGGGGGGGGGGGGCACACCATCATTTATCTTGCCTCCGGGCGACTGGGACAAACTTACGCCACTGATAAGATGACCATGAGTGATATGTAGTAAGTGCTGAAAGTGGGGTGGTACCATTAAGAAATATAATTTATAAGGGGCATTTTTGTGTGTGGCATAATACGTAAGGCATTACGGTGTGTGACATAATGGGGGTAATTCCAAGTTGATCGCAGCAGGAAATTTTTTAGCAGTTGGGCAAAACCATGTGCACTGCAGGGGAGGCAGATGTAACATTTGCAGAGTTAGATTTGGGTGGGTTATTTTGTTTCTGTGCAGGGTAAATACTGGCTGCTTTATTTTTACACTGCAATTTAGATTGCAGATTGAACTCACCACACCCAAATCTATCTCTCTCTGCACATGTTATATCTGCCCCCCATGCAGTGCACATGGTTTTGCCCAACTGCTAAAAAATTTCCTGCTGCGATCAACTTGGAATTACCCCCAATGTCTGTTGGGTATTACGGTGTCTAGCATAATGTGTAATGGGCATTAGGGTGTGTGGCATAAAGTTAATTTCAGCTCACTACCCCTTGGGGTGGCAAGTTGAAATGCGCGGAAAGAGACCCACTTTGTGCCTAAACTTGAATATTGCTCCGGGATCTCCTGTCACTTTAGACAGGAGATCGGGTGCGAATAAGCAATTGAATCCAGCTCACAGAGTGTACTGAATAATTATTAATTAACGTAACTTCCCCAGAACAATTTGAGCCCAGATTTATAGTTACATAGTTACATAATTAGTGAGGTTGAAAAGAGGCAAAATGCCCATCGGATTCAACCTGTATTCTGTGGTAAGCTATTCATATTATAATGCACCTGCTGAAGTACTGTAATGGTTAAGTACCAATTGACAACTATGATTCTTACCACTCCTAGATATTAATGTCACTATGTTAAATGCTATAACCCTGGATACTTTTTCCAGTTAGAAATTTGTCCAATCCTTATTAAATGCATTTACAGAGTCAGCCATTATTAACTTCTCCAGCAGGGAGTTCCAGATCTTTATTGCCCTTACCGTGAAGAACCCTTTCCTACATTTTGTACAGAATTTTCTCTCCTCTAGTCTCAGCGAGTGCCCACGTGTCCTATACAGTGTTCTTTTAATAAACAAATCCTCTACTAACTCCTTGTAATGACCCTTTACATATTTGAAGATATTAATAATGTCTCCTCTTAGATGCCTCTTTTCTAGTGTATACATATTTAACCTCTTAAGCCTTTCCTCGTACTCCAGAATCTCTAACCCTTTAATCAATTTAGTAGCTCGTCTTTGAACTCTTTCTAGTTCCCCGATATCCTTAGAGAGTAATAAATTGCACAGTGATAAATTACGAACCCAGCCTGGAACATGGCAGTTAGGAGCTGATTGGCTGGTACTTTATCACCGTGCAATTTATCACTCTCTAATACCCCTTTCAGACTGCCTGAAACCGGTCGCACCTGGGATCCGGACACGAGAGCTCCCAGGGTGTGACCTGCCTCAAGCGCCCCGCCGCCGCTGTGTTAATCTCCAAGCACCGCCTCTCCACACAGTGTGAGCGGGAAATGGGTCGTATCGACCTGGCTCCCGTTCACAACACACAGCAAGCCTGGTTGAACACGAGTTCAACCCTGTTTGCTACCAGGGTTGCTTGACCAGGTTTATTTCCCCTGACACCTCTCAGACCGAACAGGAACATGGGTTATGTGTGCTTATGTGCCAATAACCCGTGTTCAAAGCTGGCGGTCTAAAAAGGGTATAAGCAGTGGTGCAAGTAGAAATATTTTCTTAGTGGTACTGACGAAAAATGGGCAGGTTGTGAGGGGGCGTGGCTGCACACCACAAGTGGGAGTGGCTACATGACACTAGTGGCGTGGTGACACTACAAAGCCTCTTTTCTTTGCTCTCTGGAGGCAAGGCTAGAAATATATAGTACTACCTCCAGTACAATAGAAATATGTAGTGATACCCCCCCAGTATAATAGAAATATATAGTAATGCCCCCAGTATAATAAATAATGCCCCCAATGTAATAACAATATATAATAATACCTCCATTATAACAGGAATATATAGTAATATATAGTGTAGTAGTGCCTCTGGTATAAAAGAAATATATAGTAGTGTCCACATTACAATAGAAATATGTAGTAATACCCCCATAATAATAGACATATATAGTAGTGTCCACATTATATTAGAAATGAATGCTCCCAGCAAGAGACTCTGCGGGAAAGTGCAATCAGGCTCCTCTCTTCACGCCAGCCACAGCCGCCAGAGGAGGAAGTGTGATGTGGCGTCATAACATCACTGTTGCGCTCCCAGTAACCCTGACAATCTGGGAGGCGCTGTCATGCTGCTAAGCACCATGGTCTTGTTACTTTGTGGCACATTATAATTGTGGTAATGGTGGTCACGGGTGCAAAGTGTGTGGTAGGTGGTACTGAGTATCTACTGCCATATTCTTTAGGGTACCGTACCCGACCATACCCACATACTTGCACCACTGCCAGCTAGTCACCATGCTAACATGATTGGCATATTTTTATGTGGAGGCCTGGAGCAGTAGCTTCACCCGCCCCATTGTTTATCTGGCCCTCCATGGGTACTGGTGAGGAAGGAGCTGGACCACTTGGACAGGGAAGTTAGAGGGGTGGTAAAGATAAGCAAGCAAAAAGGATGCTGATTTGCAGTGTGGCACTTACAATAAAGTGGCTGGTCCTAAGTACTGTATCTCATTTTTCTAAGGTCCTTGTACTGGCATGCAGGGCCGGTTTTACACATACGTTGGTTACGCAACTGAGTAAGGCGCAGCATGGAGGACGCACTACTCAGTTGCGCCAGCGATATATGTAACACTGGCCATTCCTGATACACCCTGATATTTAGCACCTGCCGGGAGACTCACCGAGCAGGCAGTGATGTTGGCGCCGCTGCGCTATGTCCGGCAGCGCACTCCACTACAGTAATGTGAAGAAAAAGAAAATAAACTACTGCTCCCAGAATCCCTTGCTTCCAGACAGCAAGGGCTGCTGGGAGCGGTAGTTTATTTTGAGATTCTTCACATTACTGTACATGCAAAATAAACTACCGCTCCCAGAAGCCCTTGTTGTCCGGCTACTAGGAGCGGTAGTTTATTTTGAGATACTTCTTCTTCTAGTACTATAGCGCGGTGCTGGGCATGGTGGAGGCACCAACACCCCTGACTGCTTTGCGAGTCTCAGCGCACAGGTGGCATATCAGCTAATACAGTACTTTGATTAGATTAATATGTAAGGAGAAGTATTAAAGTGGGCAAAATATGTAAGGGGAACTTCAACAGTGGGCAAATGTGTCAGGGGCACTTATATAGTGGCCAAATGTGTAAGGGGCACTTATATATTGGGCAAATGTGTAATGGGCACTTATATTGTGTGCAGCCATGTAAGGGGCACTTATATAGTGGGAAAATGTGTAAGGGGAACTAATACAGTGGGCAAATGTGTAAGGGGCACTTATACAGTGGGCAAATGTGTAAGGGGCACTTATATTGTGTGCAGCCATGTAAGGGGCACTTATATAGTGGGAAAATGTGTAAGGGGAACTAATACAGTGGGCAAATTTGTAAGGGGCACTTATACAGTGGGCAAATGTGTAAGGGGCACTACAACTTCGGCTTTTAAAATGAGATCACACCTCCTTAATTTTTTCAGGTGCATGCAAAAGTGCTTAGGTGGGCACCAAATTATTTATTCGCTTACCAAATAATTTGGCCTCGGGCCAGCCCTGCTGGCATGGTCCTCAGTGTACTTTCAATTTTCCATTGTATGGTTCTGACCCTCTTCAACTCCATCCATGTAGCGCTCAGCCTTCTACTTCCCTATGTGAGTGGCTGTGAAGAGCAACCCTTTACACCCATCCTTCCCCAAAGTACATAGGAAGTACATAGACAGAAATATATGCAGGGATTTCTAGTTCCACAGCTATGGAACAAGGCGGTACTCACAGGGTGATGGTTGGTTGGGCAATCCTCCCAGGGGAAGGCTCCTGCCAGCATCAAGTCTGTTGCACACCACTTTCCCTCGTCAGCTCTGCCCATGCATCGGTGTCTCCCTCCCTGCTTACACCCAGGGTGCAGAGCCCAGGCTGCGAACAGCTCAGCGACAGGCCCCCATCCTCTATTACAGCCAGCCCAGGCTGCGCCCACTCATCCGCTCTTTACATGCTGCTGGCTGGGTGATGGGAGTGTTCTTGCTGAGACAAATTTAGGTTCTCTCAGGCTGGTGGGGGTGGGCTGCTGCCAGACACCAGACATAGCTGTGAGGGGTAGGCGCAGTCTGGTGGGTGGGGGTGGTGTGGTGGTCTCTGCTGGTTAATTGCTCTGCTACCCGACCCTAGAACCGCCACTGGGTTTTGATAAAGCTAAATATTTATCTTATAACATTCACTATATGTGGGTAAGAGACTCAGTACGCAATTGGCGTATGGGGTACCGTAAGGGTACGCAATTAGCGTAGCAGATGCTTAGCCGTGGTCGAGACGCACATGCGGCACGCTCGCTCACAGCTTAACGCTTGGTGTCGAACACGCTATAGGCGGCCGACTACCGTAATGATACGCTACTAGCATAGCGGACGCTGTGACCGCGAGGGGAACACGAGCGGCGCAGACGCTCACGGGATGACACTCAGTAAACCTTGTATGCAACACACTATGATTGAGTTTGTATTGTAAACCTTACAACTGAAATACTGCAGCGATATAACGCTGCTTAACCTTTCTAGTGTAAATGCTGTTTGAGCGATTAAGTCGCTCTGAATACCCTCTGCAATGTAATAAACACACAATACCTTGCTAAGGCTCCAAAACCTTTACTAACAGGATTAAGTTATATTAAAAGGGGAAATACAGTTGACAATTCATACACTACAAGCTAACATCAATATCTAACAAAATAACTACACATAAATACACAATAGCAGCACAATAGCAAACAATAACATACAATGAGAGAGAGAGAGAGAGAGATCGTGGCACAATTACAATCAGAGATTAAGTTGGTTACAGAGAATTACTTACACACACTGGGAACGATCACTGCGCAGCTTCTGGTACCAGCTCCAAGTTAGTCAAGATGAAAACCGTTTGTGGAGAGTGAGAGAGCTGCCCAGGCTGGCTGATCTTATATACACTGCGTACAGTACACTACAAAGGGACCTATAATCTCATTGTTCATTGGACACAGGAATGTCTCCTCGCATCATAACAAAAGGTCATAGGTTAGTTTGAACAGGTGGGCTGTGACTATATCAAACTGCTCAGGTGGGAGGGAATCTGAAGATTCCCGCCGCATGGGTAATGAATCGCAAATATAGTAAATGTCCAGGAAATACTAATGGCCATAACTATACGCAGGAGCGATTAATCTTTACCTAACCAGCACCGGATTGTTTCTAATAAAATGTTCTTTAGTTAGGTACCAGACACAGCTGCTCAAACCCTGTCTGACCCTTCGTACCATGCAAAGAGGAATTCCTCTGTCCAGCGACCCTTTACATTAAACAAACTTACAGTCATTATTAAGGGGAACATTATCTATAAAACATACTATTTGGTTTTATTATTTAACGATTGAGTCGCCCGCCAGACGCACACAAACTCTACCGTAAATGCACATACCACGTGCTCGAGCGCATGGCCGAGGAGGCGCCATCACGCAGCTGCGAGTATCCGCACGCACGGGAGAGAATGTGCATGTGCAGCAGGCACGCGCATGAGGTGAATATATGGCAACGTGTAGCATGATATTTTTCCGACTTTGACAGTACACCCTTTGGCAGTCATCAATAACTGCCACTTCCTAAAACAGTTCAAAAAGAAAAATATATGTCATAATGCAAATACAATTTTATGATTGGGTAAAGGGAGGAGAGGAGCAGGTGGGAAAAAGGTATGACCTAGTGGGATAGTAGAAGCATGTGTGTATGAATCCATGTTTGCGAGGTCATGTATCATCGTGCAGTACGTGTTTTAAATCAAGCTTCGAGGTATTGCGAAGTATACATTTGAATTCCTTCTTATCCCGTATTACGGGTCTGTGGATGGGCTGTCAAACTTTACCGAGGTCTTTTCGGCTTTTAGTTGTAACAAAATGGGGGAGCACATTTTAGTTGATGATACATGAATGGGGGGATATGTGAGTGCTGATATCTGTGCCTATATTCCCTATTGACTATGTGTGTCATTACCTGAAGGTTGTAGAAATGAAGATAAGAAGCAATTATGGTAAATGCAGTCATAAACTATGTGAGTTTAATATACATTTGCCGATTGAGGTCTTGTCTTGTGTCTTGTCTCGATGTACATGTTGACTGTAGTCTCCTGATGCTTTTGCTATAAATAACGAGCAAAAGTTGTTCCATTGTCCATAAAGTTACAGTCTCTAAAGTGTTGGGCTATCGTAAAAGTTAAAGTCACTAGGGAAATTGGGGCTTGTAGCATAGTTCATCAATGGTCTGTATAAACGAGGTTGTCAAATTCTTCTTCCAAGCGGATGTCTTTGTACCTTGAAGGAAAACAAAGGAGAAACGGGTGAAAGAAACGGACCATGGAATCACATTTTCATCACAACATTGTCTCTATCGTTGGGTCATACATCAAATTAGTTGTTGTTAGTACAGTGTCCTCGCTCCTCAGACTCATCACGCTGGTACTACCTTTACACTTCGCTAAAACCCGAACGCATCTAAATATCAGGCCAACCAATATGACGACTCCCAGAATACACAAAAGAAATTTCCCTACATCCATAATAATACCTTGGGCCCATTCTCCTAAGCCCGAGAACCAATTTCGTGGGTTCAACCATGACACCCAACTGGTCAGCTCATTACCCACAGCAGCGAGTGTGAGATTGTGTTTCCTTCGAAACTCCCACTTTAATTGTAAAATGTCATCCATCTTTTGGTCTATGACCTCGGCTGGGTCCTCCGTGCTGTTTGTAATGTACGTGCAGCACTTTATTCCATATTGAGTTGCTAGGGTAACACAATACCCGCCTGTCACAGCTGTGAGGTAATTGAGAATCATCCTATGCTGAACCAGTTCTGTTTTGTAGGCTTGTAACTCTCTCCCAGTATACCTGAACGTGTCGTCATACATTTCAGTGATATTGTCTAATAAATTTGCGAGCCCAGATATATACCTAAAGTTTATCACTCCCCTGGCGGTACGAGTAATATCCATCGCGAGGAGAAATTGAATCCCGGTGGATTCATGGGTCAGATCAGAGGCATGATGCTCTGTCTTCTCTATCAGGTGCCTTTTAACGATGTGCTCGTAGTGAGTGTGAGTATAAGGAGCTTGGGCACCGCGGTGAATATCTTTCATTTTGGTATGGGATACAGTCATTACTTCAGGCAGTACTTTTCCAATATAACATAATCCCTCTGAGTTTGGGGCGAGGAACCTATACGCCTTCCTCCCGCATAAGAAATATGCCTCATCGGGGAGAACATATGGGACGGAGTATGTCATAACCATGTTACAAACATTCCATGTGAAATCGCCTAACCCTAATTCTCCCATCTGTCTAGTACATGTATCAAATTGTATGATATATGCACAGTATCCTGGTGATACTTCTCCAACTCGCATGGTCCTACTTCCTAAAGTGTACCTATACCGGAAATTTTTCCATTCTCAACTATCTGGCGTATAAGTTCTGTGTCTATGGGCATTCGGTCGGCTCTATGTGAAAATGTCATGGTTTGATTACTCCATGTCACTTCCCAATTTCCCGGCTTTTGGGGATTGGATATGTTAAAGCACACTAGGGATCTATCCACATGATATTGGTGGAGCTTCAAACTAGGAGGACAAGAGATATTAAACCTCTTGTCCACCGGCCTCCCACCACTTAGCTCAAGTACCTCTCCTACAGTTAAAGGGAATGGTACTAGTCCTGATTTGCTATGACCTTGAGGTACTTGAGAGCATACCCAACAGTCTGTCTGATTTAACACTTTACCCACTAAGGAGTGATAGTCACTCAATGGATGCCGGTCCATGTGGACATTGAAACTGGACTGACATTTCTTGATGCACCCATCCTCAACTATATTGTCACAATGCCTACAGATGCAGTTCTCTTCAGCTAACAATCCTTCACAATTCCTTCTATTGTCAATGCTACCAGATCGTTTTCTGATACTCACCTTTACTCGGTGATTATGTTGTTCTTGGAAATCTACGCCTGCATCCTGGTCATCAGAACCCATTCCCGATCCTTTCTCGACCTCCATGGTACTCTCACCGAAACACACTGCTCTGGTCAACATCATGGTCAACAGGAAAATCCGGATCACAGTCTCTTGGGGCAAGTCCATCTTAGAGGAGTAAAAGGAGAAAAATAAGGGGGAAAGGAAATAGGAGGGAGGTGGGAACTGGAGAAAATAACAAATGGGAAAAAGAAATCTGGCTCGACAAGCTTCCGGTCTTGTTATTCTCAGCGCTCAGGTGTCGTCTCAATCCTCCCTGAACAGACACTCTAGTGATACAACCTCTACCGTCTGTTCTTTATCACGGGACCTCTCTGGGTCAGTGACCTTTTTACAATGAGACGAATGAACCCAAGTCTCTCTCTCGGCAACCTTCAAAGCAGTTGTGCTGGTCAATAAGACTTGATATGGTCCTTCCCATCTGTCAATAAGGCAACCTGAGCGTAGAAAATTCCGTATCATTACATAATCCCCAGGTTCAATGTCATGACAATTACTGTCTGGCAGATCAGGAATCACCAACTTTAGATTATCATTCTGATTCCTCAATTGCTTACTCATCTTAACCAAGTACTTTACAGTTACTTCATTGTTACATTTCAAATCATCCTGGGGGTTAATCATAACATGGGGTTGTCGACCAAACAGAATTTCAAAAGGAGACAGATTAAGAGGGGATCTGGGAGTGGTTCTGATGCTGTATAATACGATTGGCAAAGCTTCAGGCCATAACAGTCCTGTTTCAGTCATTACCTTGCTCAATTTATTTTTAATAGTGCTGTTTACTCTTTCCACCTTCGCACTCGCCTGGGGGCGATACGGAGTGTGCAGCTTACTATTAATTCCCATCAACTTACACATTGTTTGAAAGACTTCACCTGTAAAATGGGTACCCCTATCACTTTCAATGATTCTAGGGATACCATACCTACACACAAATTCCTGCACAAATTTCTTTGCAGTAAATACAGCGGTATTTGTGGCCGCGGGAAATGCTTCGACCCAATTTGAGAATACATCAATACAGACCAAAACATACTTTAAATTTCTACAAGGTGGTAATTGTATGAAATCAATCTGTATTACCTGGAAAGGGCCATCTGTCGGAGGGATATGGGATGGCTCTATCGGTATTGCCTTTCCGATATTCTTCCTCAAGCAGGTGAGACATGTCATTGCTCTTTTACCCGCATGGGATGAAAATCCTGGGGCGCACCAATAAGCTCTTACTAGCTTACACATTCCTTCTTTGCCTAGATGAGTCAGCCCGTGTGCTGCTTCCGCTAGACTTGGAAGGTATGCTCTGGGTGCCACTGGCTTACCATGTCCATCTGTCCAGAGTCCTGAGGACTCCTGGCCATATCATTTTGACCTCCAGACTGCCTTTTCCTGTGGGGATCACAAATTTTGCATTTCACACAATTTCTGTGTGTTTACAGTATTAAATATCATCAGTTGTGTACTGTCTGTTTGTATAGGGTTACCGGCTGCTGATTTAGCAGCTTCGTCTGCTCGGCTGTTACCAAGTGATACCGGGTCTTGGCTATATGTGTGAGCTTTACACTTGATAACAGCCACTCTGTCGGGTTCCTGTATCGCTGTTAGAAGTCTTTTGATGTGGGCTGCATGCGCTACGGGTGTGCCAGGTGCCGTCATGAAATTTCTGAGGCGCCATAGGGCCCCGAAATCATGGACTACTCCGAAGGCGTACCTAGAATCTGTGTAAATATTGGCTGATTTGCCCTTAGCCAATTCACATGCTCTGGTTAGGGCAACCAGTTCAGCAACTTGTGCTGAGTGTGGTGGGCCTAGCGGTTCCGCTTCTATGGTACCTTGGTCATCTACGACTGCGTATCCAGTACACAAGTCTCCCGAGTCCGTCTGTCTGTGACAACTACCGTCAGTGTAGAAAGTAAAATCTACATCTTCCAGTGGGTTGTCACTGATGTCAGGCCTTGCCGTGAAATTTTGGGTCAAATATTCCATACAATCATGCGTGTCATCCCCTGTATTAAATCCTCCTTCACCATCACTCTCATCCTCCACCCTTTGTGCCTGTCCAGGAACACCTGGGAGATACGTTGCAGGATTTAATGCGCTGCATCTCCTTATGGTGATGTTTACGGGGGCCATCAATGCCAATTCCCATCTTGTAAACCGCGCTGATGAGACGTGTCTGGTTTGGGCAGAATTCAGTAAGGCTGACACTGCATGTGGTGTATGAATTGTGAGGTTGTGTCCTAGCACTACATCTTCGCTCTTTGTGACTAGCAATGCTATTGCTGCAACGCTTCGCAAGCATGTGGGGAGGGATCGCGCTACCGTATCTAGCTGAGCGCTATAGTAGGCTACCGGCCTGCTGGCATCACCATGCTTCTGGGTTAAGACACCTGCTGCGCACCCAGCACTCTGTTCCGTACAGCTCAAAGGGTTTCCCATAGTCAGGCATACCTAATGCTGGTGCCTGTGTTAGGCACTGTTTAAGTCTCTCAAATGCCATCTCAGATTCGTCTGTGTGCGAAATCCGATCAGGTTTGTTTGAGGAGACCATCTCCTGCAAAGGTAGGGCTAGTATGGAAAAACCTGGGATCCAGTTACGGCAATACCCACACATTCCTAAAAATGTTCTTATCTGTTGCTGGGTTTGTGGCAGGGTCATGTCACGAATTGCTTGAATTCTATCAGCGGTAAGGTGTCTCAGTCCTTGTGTTAGACAGTGTCCCAAATACTTCACACGGGTCTGGCATAATTGTAACTTGTCCTTGGAAACCTTGTGTCCTGTGTCTGAAAGATGAAACAGGAGTTGTTTCGTATCTCTCAGGGACGCTTCCAGTGAATCTGAACACAGCAGTAAATCATCCACATACTGTATCAATATTGATCCACTCTCTGGTTGGAAAGACTGTAAACAATCATGCAGGGCCTGTGAGAAAATACTTGGACTGTCTATGAAACCTTGTGGTAATCGAGTCCAAGTGTACTGAACTCCTCTGTATGTGAATGCGAATAAGTATTGACTGTCAGGGTGCAGAGGTACCGAGAAGAAAGCGGAGCAGAGGTCAATCACAGTGAAAAATTTGGCAGTGGGAGGGATTTGCATAAGGATGACAGCTGGATTTGGCACTACGGTAAATTGACTCTCAACTATTTTGTTGATCCCTCTTAGATCCTGCACTAATCTGTAACCCCTCCCCCCACTCTTTTTAACAGGGAAGATGGGACTATTGGCTGTGCTGTACGTTCTTACCAGAATGCCCTGTTGTAGCAAGCGCTCTATTACAGGGAAAACTCCTAACTCCACCTCTGGCTTCAGAGGGTATTGTGGGATTTTTGGAGCTATCCTACCATCTTTTACTTGCACAACTACTGGGGCTACGTTTGCCATCAATCCAGTGTCTTGTCCATCCTTGGTCCAAAGTGATTCCGGTATCTGGGAAATCATTTCCTCTACCTTGGACGGACACCTATTTACAACAACAGTGTGTGACATTAATCTTGTTGGGGAGTCTAGCATATCCTGCGCTTCCTGAGCGTGGTTTTCGGGTATGTCCAAGAACACCCCTTCAGGAGTACAGTATATGACGCATCCCATTTTGCACAGTAAATCTCTCCCTAGGAGATTAGTCGGAGCCGATGCAGCCAGCAGAAAAGAATGCTTGGTATGCAAAGGCCCTATCGCAGGTTTGCTTAAAGGGTAGTGCTGTACTACTCCTGTTACTCCCATGGCTGGAATTGTTTTACCAGTGGTTCTCATGCCCACGGTCGAATTTATCACTGACTTGGCCGCCCCCGTATCTACAAGGAAATTTAGAGATTTACCAGCTACATCAATTGTGACCTCGGGTTCACTTCCAAGGCTCGCAATTAATTTTACTGGCTGCAGATTACAGGTGTGGCCCCGCCCCTATGGTGCGTGGTGACCTCCCTGCATTGCGCTGGCAGCTATTACCTGTGAAGGGGGTAAATGGGAACTATCAGTGATTTGCCAGTCTCTTTTTGGGGGATACCTTTTTGTTTCCCCTGCGTGTGGCTCATAACTCCGTCTCTGCGGTCCTTGATCCCAATTTCGTGTGTCATGTCGTTGTCTAGGGGGTTGATATGATTTTTGTGCATTTTTCGATCTACAATCTCGTGCAAAATGTCCCTCTTTATGACAGTAATAACAAGTTACCACATTTGACTTACCCACAGGGGTCGGAGATTTATACAGAGGTGGCCTTGTGGTCAGGGCCTGTATACTTACGGCCATTAACTTATCACTTTGTGACTCCCTGTGTCTGGTGATATTCCGATCATGATCAATAGCGGCCTCTCTCAAAGTAGCCACCGACAGACCTCGCCAACATGGTTGGGTGGTCTGTACCCTCGTCCTTAATACTTCCTTTAAACCATCCATTAACACAGATACTGCTACTTCTCTATGATTCACATTTGTCTTAATGTCTTCTATGCCTGTATACTTAGCCATATCCTGTAGTGCCCGATGAAAATAATCAGCAGCTGTTTCTCCCTCTTTTTGTTTGATGGAGAAAATTTTGTTCCATTTGACAACAGCTGGAAAATACTCTTTTAACTGTAAATTTATTCTTTTTACATTATCTTGGTTGTACACGTCCGTAAGGGGTACCTCTTCATCTAATTTACAGTCAGCTATAAATCTCGCTGAGTCGACATTGGAGGGTAAACATGCCCTCAGCAATATCTGCCAGTCTTTGTTATTGGGCTCCACAGTATTTCCTAGCTCTCTAATGTATTCCTGGCTTGCAACTAGATCTTTCCTAGGATCAGGGAATTCAGACACCATTGATCTTAATTCCATTCGGGAAAAGGGGCAGTGCATGGCGATGTGTCTGAGAGGAGTGACTCCTGAAGTGTCAGTTTTCCCATTTGGCACTGCAATTACCCTAACGGGATTAAGTTCAATAACATCATTCTGAGTAGAATCTACAACATGTGGTGAAATGGTTTCAGCATAGTGTATGGTGCCGTACTTACCAGTTGATACGACCTCACCTGTCCCTCCACTAGGGGCCTTTGATACTGCTCTTACTGGTTGGGACGTGCCCACTGTTGTTTCTGCTATGGTGGCTGCTAGAGAGAGTGCCGATATTGTTGTTGGCTCATCCTCTTGGTCACAATCCTGGGGAAAGTTTAAAACAGGGTACAGCTTGCACGGGTTAATATTAGCATCAACAATCTTGGTCACATTATTCTTAACATTTATACAGTTACTAAGTGCATGTTTATCATTCACCAGTGTGCCATTCTCTGTAACCACCTCCTCTCCCGTTATGTATGGTGGTGGTGGCGCGGTGGCTATCAGTTTTCTGATAGGGTTAGATCCACCCGCTTGAGCCAATCCTCTTTGTATTTCACCTTCCTGTTGCCATAACTGTAAATAATCATAATGTTTGATCCGTCTCTTTGCAGATTTAATGAGACATATCCTTCTCCTTAGATTCTGTAACACCTCGGGACTAAAACTGCCAACCCGTGGGAACTTTTCCCCATCATGCACAGTCATTCTTTCCCAGTCATCGCACAAAACTTCTGTGTGTGAACCGTATTTCTCACACATTACATACTTTGCCGACCCGATTGGTCGGTTTACTAAGTCAACCCGAACCGAGGTTGATCGCCCCCTACCTGAACAACTGGCCCCCATCTTTGCAGGTGTTGCTTTCACTACCTCTGACCTTCAAATCAGGGTCTTCAGCGAACCCTTACAAAAACCAAGATGTCCGGGGTAGGCCGGCGGCGGAAGTTTACCGAGTACTCCACTCACTTGCCCACGTCGACCAATACGCCCACACACTGCCCTAGCGCTGGCGTACTCGACCTAGGGCCCCTGCGACCTGATCCTCTATTTACTGGAACATGTGGGTGTGATCCGAAGAGCACTTAACCCTTTCCAGTAACTATTGGTTGTTGGATAGTTCCCAAGTGACCAGCGAACCTCCCTTAAAATAAAAAAAATTACACAAATCACGTTAGAATGTACAAATAGCGTTTATGACCCCACTAGCGTACGCAAATGGTACTGGGTCAAGTTACTAACTAATGCACACAATTACGTGCGGTACAATCGTACTGCACACAAGCAACTAATCTTATGTGCGGAACGACCAGTGGAATCGAAAATTGTGGCTGCGAATTCCTTCAGCCGGAGCTTAATGGCCTATATGGGTACCGCACCAACCCTTCCTGGTGTTGTGCTTCTTGACTCTATCTATAGCGGACTTCCTAGTCTGCTGTACCTGGACCTCCTGGTCCGTGCTACAGTAGACCTCCTGGTCTGCCATACTCTAATGCTCCTATATATGTTTAACAAGGGATGCCTCCCAAGCCACCGTGCCGTCACTGACACGTATGTTCCTCACGAGAACTCGATGATTTCCTGTGGTTCCACCCAAAAATTAGAAACTTATATATGTATACACACACTTTCACCTCATGTACTCTTTACTTTCGTTTCTGCGCAGAAATCCCTTTCATTCAGTATCGCAGTCTAATCCCGAGGAGTTGCAGCTAGAGAAGGATCTATTAGCTTAAAATTTTGGACACTGAGATCGATTTGCGCTATTATCGCGTTTGCCTCCTTATCGCCTAACTAAAACATTACTATCGTGTTATTTGTATTATGTGGGCGTACCCAGACGCTCCGTTGCGTAATATACGCTCCGTGCGTCGGCCCTTGCGTCGCGTACGCTAGTCCCGCCCTTTGTTAGAGACACGTGTACGCAAGCCAGGTATATCCACAGAAATACAATTAACACGTTTATATCAATGTAGATGATCTTTAACTGTAATCATCTACCGAACACCACACCGAACTTCCTTGTATCTTAGGCAAGCCGTGTGCGTGTTTTACAAATTATTCCTTAACGTATTAATATTACTTTTAACTACCAATAGCAACAAATCTTTCTCAGCACGTTATCAATTGTGAAATGGCAAACAGGAAAGTGATATGTGAAAATACACAAATGAAAAGAAATACAGGTGTGTGCGTGCTTGCGTGCGTACGCAAAACAGAAATAAACAGTTTTAAAAGACAATAGCGTATTGTTTTTACCTCCGTTTCCGGATTCCACCAGCACTCCTACAGCGTAGCGAAACAGACGCTTATCTAGCCAGCACTACTGTATCCCGATACGAAGGGACACTGCCTTCCCGCCCTTGCTGACAGATAAAGTCTGTGTTCGCTGGTGCGGATATGTGGAGGACGGACGAGCCGCCAATTGATAAAGCTAAATATTTATCTTATAACATTCACTATATGTGGGTAAGAGACTCAGTACGCAATTGGCGTATGGGGTACCGTAAGGGTACGCAATTAGCGTAGCAGATGCTTAGCCATGGTCGAGACGCACATGCGGCACGCTCGCTCACAGCTTAACGCTTGGTGTCGAACACGCTATAGGCGGCCGACTACCGTAATGATACGCTACTAGCATAGCGGACGCTGTGACCGCGAGGGGAACACGAGCGGCGCAGACGCTCACGGGATGACACTCAGTAAACCTTGTATGCAACACACTATGATTGAGTTTGTATTGTAAACCTTACAACTGAAATACTGCAGCGATATAACGCTGCTTAACCTTGCTAGTGTAAATGCTGTTTGAGCGATTAAGTCGCTCTGAATACCCTCTGCAATGTAATAAACACACAATACCTTGCTAAGGCTCCAAAACCTTTACTAACAGGATTAAGTTATATTAAAAGGGAAAATACAGTTGACAATTCATACACTACAAGCTAACATCAATATCTAACAAAATAACTACACATAAATACACAATAGCAGCACAATAGCAAACAATAACATACAATGAGAGAGAGAGAGAGAGATCGTGGCACAATTACAATCAGAGATTAAGTTGGTTACAGAGAATTACTTACACACACTGGGAACGATCGCTGCGCAGCTTCTGGTACCAGCTCCAAGTTAGTCAAGATGAAAACCGTTTGTGGAGAGTGAGAGAGCTGCCCAGGCTGGCTGATCTTATATACACTGCGTACAGTACACTACAAAGGTATCTATAATCTCATTGTTCATTGGACACAGGAATGTCTCCTCGCATCATAACAAAAGGTCATAGGTTAGTTTGAACAGGTGGGCTGTGACTATATCAAACTGCTCAGGTGGGAGGGAATCTGAAGATTCCCGCCGCATGGGTAATGAATCGCAAATATAGTAAATGTCCAGGAAATACTAATGGCCATAACTATACGCAGGAGCGATTAATCTTTACCTAACCAGCACCGGATTGTTTCTAATAAAATGTTCTTTAGTTAGGTACCAGACACAGCTGCTCAAACCCTGTCTGACCCTTCGTACCATGCAAAGAGGAATTCCTCTGTCCAGCGACCCTTTACATTAAACAAACTTACAGTCATTATTAAGGGGAACATTATCTATAAAACATACTATTTGGTTTTATTATTTAACGATTGAGTCGCCCGCTAGACGCACACAAACTCTACCGTAAATGCACATACCACGCGCTCGAGCGCATGGCCGAGGAGGCGCCATCACGCAGCTGCGAGTATCCGCACGCACGGGAGAGAATGTGCACGTGCAGCAGGCACGCGCATGAGGTGAATATATGGCAACGTGTAGCATGATATTTTTCCGACTTTGACAGTTTGCTCAAACTGAAATCTAAATTGCAGTGTAAAATTAAAGCTAACATTTGTAGGCTACATGCAAAAGCAGACAGTATTTACCCTGCACAGAAAAAAATATAAATGTATTTGCTACCCTTGCATGGAAATGTGTTTGTTCTAGACACAAAGTTACTGGCTTCTTTTTTGTTTTGTTTTGTTTTACTTACAAACATGATTCAGGCTCATTATGCAGTCTCCCCAACTGAGTATAATTTAACTTAACATATCTTTATCACACATAGATTCTGAAAACAATTATTACTTGCCATATAGGAAAAATCTTTTCATTGTCATGGTATTGATCTCATTGTCAATACTGGTACATTTCATTATGTTTTAGGCATTCATTATGACTGATTGTCACCATGGAAAAACCCCTCTTGACACATATTGAACCGCAATGCCCTGAGGAAGCATTGTAAATCTCTAATACTATTGTATTGTAACTGTTAATTAGCCTTTATTACATCATTTAAGGGAGTCACACAGGAGTTAGTCCAATGGGTCCGATCTACTTTTATGTGGCTCCCTTCTTACTACTTTTACCTCTGCGGGGGTATTTCTTGAAGTTTTTTTTTCTTCTTTCTTCTTAATTTTTTTTTTTTTCAAATCATGCAACCATGGAGGCTAGTAATTGGAAATGGTATTAAATGTCATATGTCACTTTAATTACAGATGTCTATCAGCCTACCGAAGATCAAGACCGCAGCTCTGGATGTATTTGTCCAAGACGACAGAGTTATTATTTTATTTCAATAAATAGATAAAAATTAAAAAATCTTTTTTTATTTTTTTTTATTTGTTAAAATAAAATTCATTTCTACCGTTTCTCTTGCAGATGGATAGCTTGATGTAATCCACAGCTTTAAATTGGACTGGTTGTTCTCTTATTCACTGAATGTCCTTAAATATGCGTTCTACATTTATCATGTATGCCATTTAATGTCATTTGTTTTATTTATTTATTTATTTTAAATTTAAACAAACTGTGCCTTGTCATTTGACCAGGCTATGCAGGATTGCACTAACCCATAACGCAGTAATAATAATAACACAATTATATGTTAAGGAAGGATAATCTTCATTTTTTTTTTTCAATTTTAATGTAATCTTTATTGTTCTACCCATAACAGTTGCTGTCCAGCTGTTGGCTCCCAGAGCATGCTGGGAATTGTAGTTCCGCACTTGTTAACAGTTTACCTGAGCCTGTGCTAAATTCATTTCTTAGGCGATGCTGTAAGAAGAGAGAGCACTTGAATCCATTTGCCTAAGAAAGGAAAAATAAAATGCGCGTGCTGCTAATAGGCTGATGTGACATAGGGGGTAATTCAGACCTGATCGTAGCAGCAAATTTGTTAGCAGTTGGGCAAAACCATGTGCACTGCAGGGGGGGCAGATATAACATGTGCAGAGAGAGTTAGATTTGGGCGGGGTGTGTTCAAACTGAAATTTGGTTGTCAGTTGCAACCCCTCAAATAAAATCTTTGCCCCTGGAGTTGACCAGGTATCGTCCAAGGAGGGGTATGACTCCCCAGGCTCTTGCAGCAAATCTGGATCTCTCTGCTATACTGGGTGCCTGTGAAGATCCCTGTTCCTTAGTCCGTTATTATAATAGGGATGTTATGGCTGCAATTGATATTATCGCCCCTGTGCGTATAAGACCTCGTAAACCACAACGTCAGGCTCCATGGTTCAACAACAGTGTTCGTGAGCTCATGAAAAGGGGGCGTAGACTGGAAAGACGATGGAGGAAGACTAACCTAGTGGATGACAAAATAAAACTAGTAAAGCATAACGAAGAATATCAATCAACAATCACTCGTAAGAAATCACAGTTCCTGTCAAATGAGATCACAGCAGCAAACAATAGGCCAGCTCAACTTTTCCGCACAGTGGAGATGCTTTGCAAGCCAGCATGCCTGCAGACTGATGAGACCCTCTCCCAGGAAAGATGCAACGAGTTTGCAAACTTCTTTGCAGATAAAATATCCACCATCCGGGCTGGAATCTCCACAGTGCCATCAAAGGAGTGCCAAACTACAAAGCCTGCCAATATAAGCTACCTGCCTTCATGGACCAGCTTTGACCCAGTGGATGTAAAGGACACTGCTGAAATTGCTCGGGTTTTGCGTCCCACCACCTGTGATCTGGACCCGGCCTCAACCAAGCTTCTAATAGGTTGTAAGGATATAAGTGGTCCTGTCTTTGAAAAAATTGTTCAATGCTCTTTGCAGACAGGCATCTTTCCTGGACCCCTAAAGGAAGCAATTGTTAGACCGCTTCTTAAAAAACCTAATTTAGATCCCGACTGCATGACCAACTACAGACCGGTATCAAACCTTCCTTTCCTAGGAAAGGTTATTGAGAAAGTGGTTGCAAAACAACTGGAAACCCGTCTGACAACCCATGATATTTATGATCCATTCCAATCAGGATTCAGGAGAAGACATAGCACTAAAACAGCCCTGGTGTGTGTGTTAAATGATCTTCTGATGGCAAGAGACAGAGGTGACAGTTCAATATTAATCCTTCTGGATCTCTCGGCAGCATTTGATACCGTGGACCATGGGCTTCTGATTGAGCGACTGATAAATTTCTGTGGTCTGGATGGCACAGTCCTAAGTAGGTTCAAATAATTTCTCACAGGCAGGTCACAGAGAGTATCATCTGGATTATACTCATCACCACCAGTGCCATTGCCATGTGGTGTCCCACAAGGTTCTATACTATCCCCCATGCTTTTTGCAGTATACATGCTCCCATTGGGCGAAATAATCAGGCGCCATGGTCTGGTCTACCACTGCTATGCAGATGATACACAACTGTACTTGTCCTTTGCTCCTGACACTGATAACCCAATAGCTACCCTAAATGGCTGTCTAGCTGAGCTACAGGAGTGGATGAGTGCCAGTTGGCTGCGACTAAGCCCGGATAAAACAGAGGTCCTTATGATATGACCGCAGCATCAAAGGACAAGACCGCAGCATAGCCAACCAACTGGACTTACACTCAGGTATTCAGAATTACAGACCAGTGATCGTGTGCGGAATCTTGGTGTTGTCCTGGATGGTGGCTTGACACTTAAACATCAGATATCAGCCACAATCAAATCCTCATTCTTTCACCTGAGGAACATAGCCAGAATCAAGCACTTAATTCCCTCAGATGATCTGCCAAAAGTCATACATGCATTTGTATCATCTCGATTAGACTACTGTAATGCCCTCTACCTTGGTCTCCCAGCAAAAGAATTGCACCGCTTACAGCTGGTGCAAAACACAGCTGCCAGGCTGTTAACCAACCAGCCCCATTCTAGCCACATAACACCCATCCTCTACTCCCTTCACTGGCTGCCTGTAAGATGGCGAATCATCTTCAAGATTGGCTTACTGAGTTTCAAAGCATTACATGACCAGGGCCCAAGGTACCTGAACAGGGCCGGAGCAAGGTTTCTCGGCATCCTAGGCAAAAGTTCAGCCTGCTGCCCCCCACCCCAAACCACACACCGAGTCTCATACCTCCCAACTTTTATTCTTTCCAAGTCGGGACACTCGGCGCGTCGTAGCTGCACGCGTCCTGAAAAGGGGGCGTGGACTCGGGTGTGAGGGGCGTGGCTACGACCGAGTGGGCATGGCTACGCACCGAGGGTCCATTTTCGTCATTTTAGGAGCGTGCCCAGCGCTCCCTGAGCAGCTGGGCAGCTCCCGGCTCACTCCCCGCACTGAATAGATGCTGTACGCATGCGCACAGCATCTATTTAGAGATCACTCGCTGCTTTGCAGAGCCTGGTAGTACATCCCATCCAGCTGACTCTTAGTGGGAACTTCAGGACAGATTGCTGCTGTAATGCTACAGGCGTTCTACCCAGGGTGCGCAAGAACTGCTAGACCAGGGCTGGATTAAGCCTTCAGGAGGCCCAGGGCACCTTAGATATATAGATAGATAGATAGATAGATAGATAGATAGATAGATAGATAGACAGACAGACAGACAGACACACACACATACACATACAGTCGTTGAAGTGGAAATTTTGAAGTGGGGGTATGGAAAAGTAAAGGTTGCAATTATGCGCACGCCAAAGGTGCGCGCGCTCTAGGAAAAAGGGGAGTGGCCACTCAAAAGGGAGGAGGTGTCCTTCAGTGTAGTAGGACCCCTTATACTATCTAGTACTGGTGCCCCTTTCACTTTATACCACACAGTATGAGCCGAAATTCACATTATAGCACAGGGTATGAGACGAAATTCACATTATAGCACACGGAATGAGACAAAATTCACATTATAGCACGTGGTATGAGACGAAATTCACATTATATCACACGGAATGAGCCGAAATTCACATTACAGCACATGGTATGGGCCGAAATTCACATTACAGCACACGGTATGAGCCGAAATTCACATTACAGCACACGATATGAGCCGAAATTCACATTATATCACACGGTATGAGCACAATTTCACATTATAGCACATGGTATTAGACGGAATTCACATTATAGCACATGGTATGAGCCAAAATTCACATTATATCACATGGTATGAGCACAAATTCACATTACAGCACACGGTATGAGCCGAAATTCACATTATAGCACACGGTAGAAGCCGAAATTCATATTACAGCACACGGTATGAGCCGAAATTCCCATTATAGCTCACGGTATGAGCCGAAACATGGGGGACAGGGTGTGACACATGCAGGGGGTGTATAGAACACCATAAGGGCACAGGGTGTCATCACACAGGGCAACAGGGGTAGGGGAGCACTGGGTGATACACACACAAAGGCAGCGGGGGGCACAAGGTGACACGCACACAGAGGGAGGGTCCACACACATGGGGAATGGGGGGGGCAGGAGGGCACAGGGCTCTCCAGCAGTCACTCACCGCCACCATGTCCAGTCAACCTTAGCTTGAGCTGCAGGGTATCACTGTCAACAAGGGAGTCCCGCGGCGCGGACCCAGCAACGCCCGAAGAGGAGGCTGGCAGCAGGAGGATCCGAGCGCCAGCGTCTATGCAGCCCCATGGTGATGCAGCCGCCCAGTTGAGTAATTGGAGGAATCAAAGCACTCTGCATGAGTGGCTGCTGGAGGAGGGAGGGGGAGTGTGTGTCCGCCATAACTTCTGGGGAGTGTGGCTCACAGCTCCGGCACCAACCACCGTGACTGGGAGCAGCGGTGGGGGGAACATGAGCACGCTCGGCCATAGCAGGAGTGTGATTAAAAAAACAAAATAACTTCCCGTTCTGTGGAGAAGTGCCGGTATGCCATACCGCCGCATACCGGCCCACTTCGACATATATATATATATATATATATATATATATATACATACACACACAGCAAATGGATAGATACATACATACATACAGACAGACATACACAATAACATGTTTCCATATGTTTAAGATTGAAATACGTTATACAAATAAATCCCTTACATGGGAACAGCATGAGCAGCTGCAGCATTGCGCAGTGGACGAGGGACAGAGGGAGGCAGAGATCAACCTGCACAGCAAGGACGGATTCTCCCTCTGCACTGCAGTCTACACAACCTGAGATTCGCGGGTGTTTGAAGAGGGGGCGGAGCCAGTGCTCAAGGGGCGGAGCTTAATCGCGGGCCGCGGCCGGTGACCCGTTACAGAAAAAAAATTGGTCTGTCAGGGGGGTTTCTGGGTACTCAGTATTACGGGTGTTACCGCGGAGAGGAACGAGAGACAGTTGCTATAGCAACTGTAACAATATCCGGCAGGACGCTGCTTAGTCTATGTGCATAGAGCCGCTGCCGACGGGTTACACAGCCACTCACACTGTCCGTGCTAAAGGGATGCCGCGGGCGCCCAACTGTTATCAGCCGGCAGCACGTACAGTGTGAGTGTACCCCATCGGCAGTGGCTCTATGCATATAGAGTAAGCAACGCCCTGCCGGATATTGTTACAGTTGCTATAGCAACTGTCTTCCGTTCCTCTCAGCGGTAACGCCTGTCATATTCCTCTTAAGGAAGAAGCATTAATCGGCAGCGTGAACTGCCAACCACAAGTGGCCGGCGCCCATAGGCAGCTGCCTAAAGCTGCCTAGTGGTGGCGCCGGCCCTGTACCTGAAGCAGCTTCTGACCCCATACTGCCCCACTCGATTACTGCGATCTGTAGATGAAGGACTTTTAGCAGTACCTAGAATCTCCCGTAATTCATCTGGGGGTCGAGCTTTTAGTCATGCGGCTCCGACTCTATGGAACTCACTTCCCCGCACAGTGCGAGAGGCCCAAACTATAGAATCCTTCAAAAGTAGACTCAAGACTTTCCTGTTTACTCAAGCATTTCCATAATGTCCCTTTTAGTATCTTCATGCTTCTGTATTTTATGAAAATGTACTTCATTATTTTCTGTACTATATTATGCTATGTATCTGTTAAGCGCCTTGAGTCCTATTGGAGAAAGAACGCTATATAAATAAAATTATTATTATTATTAAATCAAAATTGCCGTGCAAAAATAGAGTAGCCAGTATTTACCCGGCACAGAAACAAAATAACTAGAGATGTGCAGCGGGCATTTTTCATGTTTTGTGCTTTGGTTTTGGATTGGGGTCCGCGGTCGTGTTTTGGATTCGGACGCGTTTTGGCAAAACCACCCTTTCGGGTTTTGGATTGGGATGTGTTTTGGATTCGGTGATTTTTTTTAAAAACTCAAAAACAGCTAAAATCATAGAATTTGGGGTCATTTTGATCCTATAGTATTATTAACCTCAATAACAATAATTTCCACTCATTTTCAGTCTATTCTGAACACAACACACCTCACAATATTATTTTTAGTCCAAAAATTTGCACCGAGGTCGCTGGATGACTAAGCTAAGCAACCCAAGTGGGCGGCACAAAGACCTGGCCCATCTAGGAGTGGCACTGCAGTGTCAGACAGGATGGCACTTAAAAAAATAGTCCCCAAACAGCACGGGTGTGGTTCATCAAATCGACAGTATCTAGGTCGACAATGTTTAGGTCGACCACTATAGGTCGACAGTCACTAGGTCGACATGCATGGAAGGTCGACAGGGTTTCTAGGTCGACATGTGCTAGGTCGACAGGTCTAAAGGTCGACATGAGGTTGTTGTTTTTTTTTGTGTCGTTTTCTTCGTAGAGTGACCAGGATCCCAAATTAGTGCGCCGCATCCCCTCGCATGGCTCGCTTCGCTCGCCATGCTTCGGGCATGGTGCCTTCCCTCCGCTACCGCTTCGCTCGGCACACTTTACCGTTCCAATCGTAGTCCACGTGGATCGTTAAGTATGAAAAAATTCAAAAAAAGAAAACATTTTTGAAAAACTCATGTTGACCTTTAGACCTGTCGACCTAGCACATGTCGACCTAGAAACCCTGTCGACCTTCCATCCATGTCGACCTAGTGACTGTCGACCTATAGTGGTCGACCTAAACATTGTCGACCTAGATACTGTCGATCTTCAGACCGGATCCCAACAGCACATGATGCAAAGAAAAAAAGAGGTGCACCAAGGTCGCTGAATGGCGGTCGCTGGATGGCTAAGCTAAGCGAAACAAACACCTGGCCCATCTAGAATTAGACTCCAGTATCATGTGAATTATAAGGCAATATCACTGGAATTATTTGTTATAATCAATGGAATTATTGGTCCAAATCACTGGAAGAACGTGACGAAATCACTAGAATTAAAAGCCAGTATCACAGGAATTATTTGTTCTAATCAATGATATTATTGGTCCAAATCACTGGAAGAAAATTACAAAATAACTGGAATTAAATGGCAGTAATGTCGGGAATTATAATAAATGGCAGTACCACTGGGCATATACGGAAGTGTCAGACAGGATGGCACTTTTAAAAAATAGTCCCCAAAAAGCACACGAAGCAAAGAAAAGAGAAAAAGAGGTGCACTGACACTGAGCACTGACCAGTGATTCTGAGCACTGATGATACTACTGAGCAGTGATACTGAGCACTGAAGATACTACTGAGCAGTGATACTGAGAACTGACACTGAGCAGCACGATGCAGCACAAGACACTGAGCACTGACCAGTGATACTGAGCAATGATGATACTACTGAGCAGTGATACTGAGAATTGACACTGAGCAGCACAAGACACTGAGCACTGACCAGTGATTCTGAGCACTGATGATACTACTGAGCAGTGATACTGAGCACTGATGATACTACTGAGCAGTGATACTGAGCACTGATGATACTACTGAGCAGTGATACTGAGAACTGACACTGAGCAGCACAAGACACTGAGCACTGACCAGTGATACTGAGCACTGATGATACTACTGAGCACTGATACTGAGCACTGATGATACTACTGAGCAGTGATATTGAGAACTGACACTGAGCAGCACAATGCAGCACAAGACACTGAGCACTGACCAGTGATACTGAGCACTGATGATACTACTGAGCAGTGATACTGAGAACTGACACTGAGCAGCACAAGACACTGAGCACTGACCAGTGATTCTGAGCACTGATGATACTACTGAGCAGTGATACTGAGAACTGACACTGAGCAGCACAATGCAGCACAGGACACTGAGCACTGACCAGTGATACTGAGCACTGATGATACTGCTGACCAGTGATACTGAGAACTGACACTGAGCAGCACAAGACACTGAGCACTGACCAGTGATACTGAGCATTGATGATGATACAACTGAGCAGTGATACTGAGAACTGACACTAAGCTGCACAAGACACTGAGCACTGACCAGTGATACTGAGCAGCGATGATACAACTGAGCAGTGATACTGAGCACTGATACTACTGATCAGTGATACTGAGCACTGATACTACTGAGCAGTGATACTGAGAACTCACACATAGCAGCACGATGCAGCACAAGACACTGAGCACTGAATTACTCCCACAGTTTTTTTGAGTTGCCAAAAGTGCAATGAAAAGGTCCAATATCCCTTCATCATTCACAGCATAATATACTATGTATAAATTCTATAGAATTCTGAGAAGGAACACAATAAAGGGTACGCTTGTGTTTCTTGTTTACTATCTTCACTTTTTACATTTCTTATTTGTATCCCATCTTACACCTCAACACATTAGCTGAAAAAAAAAATATTTTGGGCCGATCAACTTTAGAGATGCACTTTAAAGTACAAAATAAAGTTGATGAGAATTTAACTGATTGAGAACATTTGGCACTGCAGAAGGTATTGAAATTGTGCATTATGTCGGAATGGTTGAGTTGGTTGTTTGATTTGTTTTTATTTGATGTAAATCCATCTGTCAGTTCTTTAATAGGATGAACATGAGTGATATGTAGGAAGTGCTTAAAGTAGGGTGGTACGGGGTGGTACAGAGTACCATTAAGATATAGGGCCTAATTCAGATCTGTTCGCTCGCTAGCTATTTTTTGCAGCTCTGCGAACAGATAGATGCCGCCTATAGGGGAGTGTATTTTAGCTTTGCAAGTGTGTGCAGCCGCCCTGTACAAAAACAGCTTGTGCAGTTTCTGAGTAGCTCTGACCTTACTCAGCCGCTGCGATCACTTCAGCCTATTCGAGTCCGGAATTGACATCAGACACCCGCCCTGCAAACGCTTTGACACGCCTGCGTTTTTCCAACCCCTCCCACAAAACGTCAGTTGCCACCCATAAACGCCCTCTTCCTGTCAATCTCCTTGCGAACTGCTGTGCGAATGGTTTCTCCGCTAAAACCAGTGCACAACAACGATCCGCTTTGTAACCGTATGGCGCGCCTGCGCATTGTGGTGCATACGCATGCGCAGTAGTTACCTGATCGCTGCGCAGCGAAAAATGCTAGCGAGCGAACAGATCTGAATTAGGCCCATATAGTGGTGATAAGTTAGTTAATGACATGCCTATAACACCTGAGTGGGCTTTGTTTGGTATGTTACCTCCTAATACCCCTATTACACAGGGAGGGAAACGTCTTTTATTAGCAATCAGCGCAGCAGCCTGTAAAACTATACTACAGACCTGGCTACAACCACTTTCACTTTTCAAAGCTAAATTGCACTACCTATCTAGGGGTATATTCAATTGAAGTCTAAAGCTGCCGTCTGTCGAAAAGACATACATAGTAACACAGTAATTGAGGTTGAATAGAGGCAAATTGCCCATCGTGTTCAACCCGTATTAAGTTGTGATGATTCTAACATACCCACTGAAGTAATGTTTTATGAATAGTTAACTACTATAACGCATATTACCCCCGGATTAACCATGTAGATATTTTAAATATTATAACATTGGATATAATTTTATTCAGAAATGTATCCATTCCTTTTTTAAATCCATTTACAGAGTCCGCCATTACCACCTTCCCTGGCAGGGAATTCCAAATCCTTATTGCCCTAACAGTGAAGAACCCTTTTCTCCGTTGCGTTCAGAACGTTCTCTCCTCCAGCCGCAGCGAGTGCCCACGTGTCCTAAACTGTGTTCTTTTAATAAATAATTCCTCTGATAACTCTTTGTGATGTCCCTTTACATATTTGAAGATATTAATAATATCTCCTCTTAGGCGCCTCTTTTCTAGTGTATACATATTCAACCTAGTAAGCCTTTCCTCATAATCCAGTCCCTCTAGGCCTTTAATCAATTTAGTAGCTCGCCTTTGAACCCTTTTGAGTTCCACGATATCTTTTTTATACAGTAGTGCCCAAAACGGAACACAATATTCCAGGTGCGGACGTACCAATGCTTTATACAGCGGCAGGATTACATCCGAGTCCCTTGTCTCAATTCCCCGTTTTATGCACGCTAGCATCTTACTTGCCTTCTTTACTGCGCTTTGAAATTGGGTATGGTTATTAAGCCTATTATCAATGAGTACCCCCAAATATTTTTCCAATTCTGTTTCCCCTAGATGTTCCCCATTTAATATGTAGGATGCGAGTTTGTTTTTAGTCCCGAAATGCATAACCTTGCATTTGTCTGTATTGAACCTCATTTTCCATTTAGACGCCCAGAATTCAAGTTTAGATAAATCATTCTGCAAGGACTCCACATCTAATTCCGAGTTAATTACCTTACACAGTTTAGTATCATCTGCAAAGATTGACACTGTGCTCTCCAGGCCTATTTCTAGGTCATTGATAAATATGTTGAACAGTAGTGGCCCGAGTACGGACCCTTGTGGTATTCCGCTGACTACTGGAAACCAGGTTGAGGACTTCCCATTGACCACTACTCGCTGTACCCTGCTATCCAACCAGTTACTTATCCATGTGCAAATAGTTTTTCCTAGGCCAAGCTCCTTTAATTTGATGATCAGTTTCCTGTGAGTCACTGTATTGAAGGCTTTTGCAAAATCTAGGTAGACCATATCCACTGCTTCTCCCTGATCAAGAATATTGCTCACTTCCTCATAGAAGCTAATTAAGTTAGTTTGATATGACCTGTCCCTTACAAACCCATGTTGGTTCTTGCTAATAATCATAGCGGTCTGTAGATACTCCTGTATGCTGTCCCTTAGAATCCCTTCCAATATTTTCCCCACTATAGACGTCAAACTAACCGGTCTGTATTTACCCTGATGATTTTTGGATCCCTTTTCAAATAATGGAACTACTTCAGCTATATGCCAATCCTTCGGTACCATGCCTTATTTAATTGAACTATTGAAAATCAAGTATAGGGGTCGTGGTAGTTGTGAACTAAGCTCCATAAGAACCCTCGGGTGAAGTCCATTAGGACCAGGTGATTTATTAATCTTAATTTTGCTTAGTCTCTCCCGGACTACTTCTTCACTTAAACAAGTATCTAACCATGAATCATTACTGTCACAATTGTTATGCTCTACTCCCACCATCAGTTCTTCTCTGGTGAATACTGATGAAAAGAATTTGTTCAGTATTTCCGCTTTTATTTCATCATCATTTATCAACTCTCCAAATTCATCTTTTAATGGACCTATATTCTCCTTTTTTAATCTGTTACTGTTTATGTATTTCAAAAACTTTTTAGTATTGGTTTTACTCTCTATCGCGATTTGCTTTTCATTTTCCATTTTAGCTGCTCTTATTGCTTTTTTGTATTTTTATTACGTTCTTTGTAATACTTCAATGACTCCTCCTTTCCATTAGATTTAAATGCTTTGAAAGCCCTCTTTTTTTTATCCATTTCTGCCTTAACCTTTTTGTTAAGCCACATCGGTTTGAGTTTAAGACTCCTGCGTTTACTGCCAATGGGAATAAATTTATGAATATTGCTATCCAGCAACCCTTTTAAAACATCCCACATTTCCGAAGTGTTCTTGTTATTAAACAGAACCTCCCACTCAATGTCGTTAAGTGCACATCTAAGCATACTGAATTTAGCCTTCCTAAAGTTAAACGTTTTGGTGGAGCCCCTGTAGCTATGTTTCCTGAAACTGATGTCGAAAGTGATCATATAGTGATCACTGTTGCCCAAAGTCTCCCCCACATTAGTGTTTGATATAATGTCTACATTATTAGTAATTACTAGATCCAGGGGCGTTTTACCCCTAGTTGGGTCCTCGACTAATTGAGACAAGTAGTGATCCTTAAACATATTTAAGAACCTGTTGCCCCTCGCTTTAACATATGAATCGTTACTCCAGTTTATATCCGGTTAATTAAAATCCCCAATCACAAGGATGTCCCCCAATCCCGCAACCATTTTGATTTGCTGTAAGAGTTGTTCTTCCTCATGTATGCTAATATCCGGCTGTTTGTAGCACATGCCTATGACTAGTTTTTTTGCATCAATACCCCCACTTGAGATTTCAACCCGTAGTGACTCCACATTATCGCCAGTCTCCTCATAGATAACCTCCGTTAGGTATGGTTTAAGTGATGGTTTAACATAAAGACATACACCTCCTCCTCTTTTGCTTGCCCTGTCCCTCCTGAAAAGAGAATACCCCTCCAAGTTTGCAACCCAGTCATGAGAGTTGTCCCACCATGTTTCCGTAATACCTACAATGTCATACACAGTCTTTGATGCTAACAATTCCAATTCCCCCATTTTACCTGCTAGACTTCTTGCGTTTGCAAGCATACATTTTAGTTTAGAGGTTCCTTTATTCGTTTGTTATTTTAAAGATATCCTATCCTAGTTTACTAGTGCATCCCTAGAGTTACAGATACTGACTGTCCTTCTCACTCCCTTACTCTACTCTGTCATCAACCCAATGTTTCCGTCTAAATTCACCGCCCTGACATAAGTATTTTCCCTTATATTTTCGACGGCAGTTTTCGACTTTTTTAGGTCGGAAGGGGTTCTGACCTATTCAATCTAACCCCAAATTATTTGTCAAGTCGAGGAATTTGATTTGTCGAAAAGCACGTGGATTGGCGGAATAGCTGCCGATCCACGTGCTTGTGTCGAAAACGGGGCCAAAACCGGTAGGTTTTGGCACCCTTTTCGACCATCTCAATTCGACTTTAAAAAAAGTCGAAGTGAGATGCAGGAGCAGAGACCGAGAGAGCCGCGGGCAGCCAGATGGGGAGAGCAGTGCCGGAGGATGTTACAGCCACCGCTCACTGCAGCGTCCAACCGGCTCCAGCAAGCGAGACCTCGCTTGCTGGAGCCGGGTGGACGCTGCCGTGAGTGGTGACTGTGATGCAGGGACGGGGAGAGGAGGGATGGGGAGAGGCAGAGAGATGGGGGGGGGAGCCGCGGGCAGACGGGGGAGAGATGCCGACGGCCTAATACCATACCATCATATGTGTACTCAATGCAATTGCTCTTTTACTGTATGTTGTTATAAAATAATGTAATATGTTTTTTGCGTGATAACAACTCCGCTCATTGTACTATCATACTTTGGGGGAGATTCAAATGTTTGAAAAGTCGGTTGGGTGTCTGTTTTTCCCTGTCTATTAGATAGGAAAATCAGACTCCCAACTAACTTTTCAAACATTTGAATCTCCCCCTTTGTGTCTTATGTCACTGCCTGTTAAGTACCATGACTTCTAACATTTGTGTTATCGTTTATTACATTATCTGTAAACTTGACACACAATGCTTCAATAAAAAAAAACTTTATAAATTAAGAAATATAGTGGTGGCATGCAGTACCACCAGCCCACCACTGGGGCATAATTTATATGGGGCACTTTTGTGTGTGGTATAATATGTAAAGCATTATGGTGTGTGACATAATGTGTATTGGATGTTACGGTGTCTAACATAATGTGTAATGGGCATTAGGGTGTATGGCATAATGTGTAATGAGCATTACAGTGTGTTGCATAATGTGTAATAAGCATTACGGTGTGTGGCATAATATGTAACGGGCAGTACGGTGTGTGACATAATGTGGCCATGCCCATATTGTCATGTAGCCACTCCCCTCATTTTGTGTGACCACGCCCCCTCAGGACACATGACCACGTCCATTTTTACTATTGGTACCACTAAGAATTTTTTTTTACTTGCACCACTGATCTTTAGGTATATCTTCCAATTGTCCCTTTATGAAAATCCACATATGGTGGTGGAGGGAAGTACTGAGATTCCTATTGCCGGGAATAAGTAACTGCCGGGACATACGTCCGATGCCGGACCACCACAGCAGCGCTGGGTACCAGTAAGCAGCTGGTAAAAGAACCACTACTCACGGAAAACTAGAGATGTTCGGGTTTGGATTTACCCAGATTTACTCGGATTAACCCGGATCTCAAAATGGCATTTTATTGGCTCTCGGATGTCACATGTTTTGGATAGTCAATTAGAAAATTCCGGATAAATCTGAACTTGCATTAATTCTTGCATTAAGAACCGAGTAAATCCGAGCCCGCACATCTCTACGGCAAACACACTAATGAGAGAGGACACTATAGCACAACTAGGAGACCAGCTACATTGCATTGTTATATGAACGGGGGCAGTGACGGCTTTTCATAATTGGGAGTCTCAGGAGATTGGTAAAACACATTATTGCAATCTATTAATTTAAGCCTCGGATGCCTCCTGATAAGAATCCTAAAGGATATAAATAGGCCCTCAATATCTACAAAGAGGACTGATCAACCTCATAAGGGCAATAGGAATCCCACTACTTCTCCCCACCACCATATGTGGAATATCACAAAGGGACCATTGGAAGATATACCCATACATATATATTGTGGCAAATACGAGACTTTTTACTATGTCATATGAGAGTGAAATGTATATTTTATATGTGCAGTGCTTGTTTTACATATACATTTTTACATGTATTTTTCTTAACAATAAAACTATATACTAAGGGGTGCATTCAATTATTGACGGAAGCTGCCGTCTTGTCGGAAAGACAGCAGCTTCTGACAGGTTTAGGTCGGAAGGGGTGCCGATTTATTCAATGGGGCCCCGTTTTTTCCCGACAAGTCGGGAAGTCCAACTTGCCAGAAAGCTGTCGGAATGCAGGTGGGTCGTCGGCTTAAGCATTGTCGGAAACGCGGCCAATCCAGACAGGTTTTAGCCCCATTTCCGACAATGTCAATCCGATTTAAAAAAAAGTCAGATTGACATTCTCGGCAACGGGCCATTGAATACACTCCATCGGAAAGGATCTGACATGATTTGAATACACCCCTATATGTTCAGGCTTTATACAATTACTTCCTAGAGTTTGATCAGTATAGCGCGACATCACCCTTATTTTCTTTTCAGTATATCTTTCTAATGAGTTTCAGAAACTCTGGGTGTTGCAGCTGTACATATCAAACCCTACCAACAACAGGTTGCTTAAAAACATTTATGATTTTGCAGCGCCAGGAGGATTGTTTTTTTTTCTAGTTTATCGGATCAGCTGCATTTATCGGGTAGTGTGTCATTTATTAAACGTTTTATGCAAATAAAGTATGTATTTTTTCATAATATTCTTTTCCATTTTGCATGTGATGTAAAAGGGGGGAAACATCTACATGTGTATTAATGTCTTCTGATTCTGATTAGCCAAAATCTATTATTTTATGCATCTTATTCTTAAAGTGAGAAAAAAAAAGTTTTAAAGTAGTTATTATGATGATCAGGACTGACATCAGAAATTGTGGGGCCCGACACTGACAAAATAGGGGTGGAGCTGTGGAAAATGTGAGTCGAGCTACCGCATACTTACCTACTTTGAAATGTCTCCTCTCCGGAAGAAGCCCGGAGAGGAGACGCTGCAGGAGACTTCAGGGGGCGGGGCCGGGCTGTGACATTATCAAGCCCCGCAACCACATCCTAAAAACACTGCGATTCACAGGTCTGCAGGAAGAGGCGGGACTAAAATGATGCGATTCGCGTCATTTTAACCCGTTCCTCACTCCACGGACCCGCAAACTCAGGAGTGTATCTCTTCATCCTGCCTGCATCACTAGGATGCGAGCAGGATGCGGGAGACCTGCCTACTCTTCCGGGGGTGCGGGGGGCTACCCCAAAAAACAGGAGCCTCCCGCAGCTTCCAGGAGAGTAGGCAAGTATGAGCTACAGTGTGTGTGGGGGAAGGGGGGGGGGGGCATCACTTGGTGCGTATACCAGTTAGTTTTTATGGGGGGGAAATTGTCGAAGTTGAAATCAAAATTGACAAAGTTTTGGCTGTGTGGGTGGGTGTTATTATAATTTCCATTTATCATATAAATTATATGGTACCATAGCCCTGCATCAGCCACCTCAGTATGACACATTTGATTGATGTTTGATGCGGTTAAGTTTAAGGTTTAGGCCCATGTGATCGCCAGTCTTTTTACCATGACTTAGAGGTACACTGCTCCACAGTAAAAGTACTACAGCCAATCTTAAGGTTTAAAATGAAACAATAATGAAATAATTGCCATTAAATATAGTCATGAAGAGCAGGGCCGTAACTAAGGGTGTGTGAGTGGTGCCACCACACGGAGAGCTGCCCCACAGCCCCTGCTGTGACTGGCAGTGTGTCTGGAATGGAACCCAGCAGCCACTAGCTGGTAGAGATTGGGACAAGTGTATGTGTAGGTGCACTTCCCAACCCAATCTGCTTCAGCCACACAAAAGTGCTTCATGTGATGATAAAGTTCTAGCTATGGAGGTGACTCCCAATAGCATAAAGTAGGCCTGAACCTTGTAGTATGCAGAGTGGGCCATATGGGAGCACTAAGAACCTTTCAGTACAAGACCACACTGGGCACAATGAATATGAACCTCTGTTGTTCTATAAGCCATGTGGTACCTGTAGTGCAGCTAAGCTTGTGTTCTTACCATCTGATTTCTGTTACACAATGACCATTTTAAAGCCATAAGTGGAGGAGCCTTACTTAAGCCAGTAATTGCATATAATGTGATGCACATGCTAGGATTTAGGGGGAAAGCTTGTGGCAACAGTCACCTTAGAAGTAGTAATCCAAGGTTTATATATCAGAAAAGGTGACCTCTCTAGATAACGTTCCTTATCTGCAGCACATTAAAGCTCTGACGTGGATTTGTATGCGCTGGTATTGAAATCATTAACTAGTTCCATTGCTTTATTCTCAAATATTTCATCAGAGCGTATTATTCTTCTCATGTATACTACTGGGTGTGGATCATGGGGTCGACCACACTTAGGTCGACAGTCAATAGGTCGAACATTAATGGTCGACAGTGACTAGGTCAACACCTGAAATAGGTCGACATGGTCGTTTGGTCAACATGAACAAAGTCGACATGGAAAAAGGTCGACATGAGTTTTTGGTGTGTTTTTTTCTTTGGTGTAATTTTCTTCGTAATGTGACCAGGAACACCAATTAGTGAACCGTGTCCCCTCGCATGAGACACTTCGTTCGCCATGCTTCGGGCAAGATTCCTCGCTCCACTGCCGCTGCACTTGGCACAGGTTACTATTCCCAATCGTAGTCCACGTGGATCATAAAGTATGTAAAAGTTCAAAAAAGGGGGGGGGGGGGAATTGAAAAACTCATGTCGACCTTTTCCATGTCGACCTAGTGACCATGTCGGCATAGAGACCATGTCGACCAATAGTGGTTGACCTAATGACTGTTGACCTAAGTGTGGTCGACCTAGAGACCGGATACCATACTATTTCAGTCAGTGTAAGGTCATTATTTGGTGGCTACTGCCTGCTGTTAGGTAAGTAATGCAAGCAGTTGGCGCAGGGGTATAGCAAGGGTGGCTCCGGTGGAGCACGAGCTCCGGGCGCCAAAAAAGTTAGAGGGCGCGCTGCCGCCCGCAACCCCCCTCCCGCCGGCCACTGTACTGTCAGCTGTAGAGCAGGAGGAAGAGAAGCAGAGGGGGTGCACACTGACTCAGACTTGGAGACTAGGTAGGAAACAGGGCAGGCCAGAGGCAACTCTCCGGCTGCCCCTCAGGCTACTGCGGCATAGCTCAGGCACTTCTGGGAAATTATTTTCATTAAAGCATAGTGGGATTATCAGATCTGGGATGGCAGTTCTAAGGTATTATTTCCATTGAGGCATTGGAAAATTATCAAATTGGGCAGGGGGGTGGGGGTTGGCCACGTTTGGTGCATTCTTTTTATTGAGCGTTTGGGGGGGTTTCAGGTCTGTGAGGATGGGCACATTTGGGGCATTATTTTTATTGATGCATTGGGAGATTATTAGATCTGGAGGGGCAGTTTTGGGTTATTATTTTCTTTCAGAGATTGGGGTTATCTGGTCGGGGGGGGGGGGTCACATTTGGGCCTATATTTTCATTAAGGAATTGGTGGGTTGCGGGTCAGGTCAGTTGGTGCATATATAGTGTCTTTATTTTAATTAAACAAGTAAATAGTTAAATACAGCTACTTCCATGGATTGGGTAGTGGGGGTATGGCGCCACAGGTATGTGTGAGCAGATACTTATTACAATATAATACTTTGGTTAAAGACACTCCTTTTAATAATATAAGGTGTCAGCTAACCCTTAAGTACTCAGCAGTGATAAGCTGCCTTTAGAGTTAAAATGTGGAAAAAAAGGGGGGATAGGGGTATCAGCGACTTGCAGTGTCTAATATATTGATATAAATATGAAGAATATGAAGAATATAGCGGGATACGGTTTAGAAAAAAAGGTAACAATATATTTATTTATATTTATACTTCCATAGCGGCTCTACCATGGTGTAATGTGTATAAGGGGCTCTACTGTGTGGCATAATGTGTATAAAGGGCTCTACTGCATGGCATAATGTGCATGAGTGCAGTGCTGCAAGTATGGCGATACGGGGCGGTACAGCGTACCAGTAAGAAATTCCCAGCCAGTACGCCGTACCGTCGGGCCATCCACCATACCTGCATCCCGCTACTCTGTGAGGTAAGGAGAGCGCAGCGCCTCTCCTGCCCCTCAGTTCTCTGTGATGTCCGGTCTCCGGCGGCGGGGTGAATCCCAATAAGGCACCGGTTTGCTAGCCGCGGCTCCTGATTGGCTAGCGGTCCGCAAGCTCTGATTGGCTAACGAACCGGCGCCTCATTTGAGATACCTGCCGCCGGAGACCGGAGTCCACGAGCATTGAGGGACAAGAGAGGCACTGCGCTCTCCTCCTCTCACACAGCAGCAACAGAGGCAGTGGTGAGCAGGGAGAGGGCACTCTGGGGCAATGTATATCTGGCACTGTGGGGCAATGTTTATCTGACACTGGGGCAATGTATATCTGACACTGTGGGGCAATGTACTGTATATCTGGCACTGTGGGGGCATTTGTGTATCTGGCACTGTGGGGCAATGTATATCTGACACTGGGGCATTTGTGTGTCAGGCATGTGGGGGCATTTGTGTGTCTGGCACTGTGGGGGCATTTCTGTATCTGGCACTGTGGGGGCATTTGTGTATCTGGCACTCTGGGACAATGTATATCTGGCACTGTGGGGCAATGTGTATCTGCCCCCCCCATATGTGTATCACGCTCCCATCTTCATTGGCCACGCTACATGTGGCATTTGGCCACACCCATTTTTTGGCACGCGCGCCTTCGGCATGCGCACACGGTACTTATAAGACATTTTTTCTAATTACACGGTCACCACTGCATAAGGGGTACTACTGTGTGGTATAATGTGAATTACAGACACTACTGTACGGTGTAATGTAAATTGCTACTATTTTGTGGCCACGCACATTCTCAATGAAGCCATTATTTATTTATTACCAGTCATTTATAGAGTGCACATATATTCTTGTATTGTGGTAGGAAACCATAGTACCCGGAGGAAACCCACACAAGCACGGGGGGAATATACAAACTGCACACAGTTAGGGCCAAGGTGGGAATCAAACCCATGACCTCAGTGCTGTTAGGCAGTAATGCTAACCATTATACTATCCGTACTACCATGCCCCGATATTGCTGTTGCAAGCCTTCGGCACACACTTACCTCATTTTAAACATGGGGGGGGCACAAGGTCTAGAACCGGTCCTGTCACCAATTTAGTATTTTTAGATATTGTTTCTTTTCTAATTTAACATGCCACCACATGTTGGCTAGACCCCCAATTCAGTACAGGGGAGGGGGGCGCCAAAACATACCCTTGCTCCGGGCACCATGGCACCTAGCTACACCTCTGAGTTGGCGTCATAAAAAATAAGAAAAGTGAATCTTATTTCTGCTGTATTCCAAAGAAATAGTCAGAAATCAGTTTTCCAGTAGCTATTTGAAAAGAGTCAGAGCCATATAAATCTATAGCTTGGGTAAGTTACACAGATTTCAAATGCAGTTAAAAAATTCATACTGTAGCGTTGTCATGAACAGGTTGGCAGAATTAGGGGTCAGTTTGGCCAAATAGCATTGCCAAACAAAACCAATAGTTCTTTTTCAAGACAATCAAGCTTTCCATAGAGTGGAGGAGTGGAGAAGTTGCCCATAGCAACAGCTTCTACCTATCATTTTATACAGTGTACTTCATAAATGCAAGCAAGTATCCGATTGTCCGCTATTTAGGAGACTTGCTACGTCTGCCCCCATGTACTGTATGACAAGGATCAGGCATGTCTATATATTGTTAAGCACATTTGCCACCACCCTGATGCCACAATCAGGTGACTTCCACCACATACAAAAACACAGTTTGGGGGATGTTAATGTAAATGTTTAAGTTTATTTATGAAGTTAGTGGTTTCAGGTAAGTACAATCTCATATTAACTGCTTTAGGGGGTCATACTGACCCGTTCGCAAGCAGTGGTTCTTCGCTGCGGTGCGAATGGGTCAGAAATGCGCATGCGCGGCGCATGCATTGTGCACGCGCGTTGTTGCCTGGCGACGATCATCGCCAGGCAACAACGCCGCCAGCGACAAATGTGATCACAGCAGCGATCACAAGACGATTGACAGGCGGGAGGCATTCCGGGGCGGATACTCACAGTTTCCAGCCGTTTTCGGAGAGTGGTAAGAAGAACGCAGGCGTGTCCAGGCGAATGGAGGGCAGATGTCTGACGTCAGAACTGGGACCTTCATCGCTGGATCCGTCGCACTGGGTGAGTAGCTGCTGGGCTAGTCTTGTTTAGTGAAACTTTTTTTAGCATAGCAGGGCTGCACAAGCGATCGCAGCCCTACTATGCTAAAATACACTCCCCCATAGGCAGAGATTAGTTGATCGCACCAGCAGCAAAAAGTTGCTTGGTGCGATTAACTCGGAATGAGGGGCTTAGTCTGTAAGAGCTGAACCAGAAGAGTAGCCAGTGTCACAGAGTTTATATCTATTACCAATCCATAATGCAACGGATATTTTCAATGTGTGTAAAAATATCCCAGCTATGGGGGTCATTCCGAGTTGATCGCATGTAGCAACTTTTTGCTGCTTGTGCGATCAACTAGACGCAAAACAAGACTAGCCCTGCAGATACTTACCCTGTGCAATGGATCCAGCGATGAAGGTCTCGGAATTGACGTCAGACATCCACCCTCCAAACGCCTGGACACGCCTGTGTTCGCTGCTCCACTCCCAGAAAACGGTCAGTTGACGCCCTGGAAAGCCTTCCGCCTGTCACTCTTCTTGCGATCGCGGCAGCGATCGCTTTCTTCATTGTTCTTGTTGTTGTCCAGCGACGGCCGTCGCTGGACAACGACGTGCGTGCACATTGCAGCCGGCACACATGCTCGGAACCAACCCGTTTGCACCACTGTGAAAAACAGCAGCGTGCGAACGGGTCGGAATGACCCCCCATGTACTAACTTTACCTCGCAGGTCCAGCAGTAGTGGTATGCTCACAGTGTCAGTTTCTGTTGCCGAATAAAGGATGCGGGAGAGGGATCGTAAGATCTCTCTTCTGCGAGCAAAGGGGGGTACACACGGAGCGACATCCACTTAATTTCTAAGCAATCTGACTAGATTTCTTAGAAATTAGGAACACATCGCTCCGTGTGTAGGGGTGCCGGCGACGGCGATGCGCGGTCCCGCGTATCGCTATCGCTGGTGCTAGATTGGCCTGCATGCAGGCACAATCTAGCACGTCGCTCATTTCACAGCTGGGCAAAATGAGCTGCCCCCTGTGTCTCCCCCCTCCTCGCACAGCACACATCTCCCTCCACATCTCCCCATCTGTACGGCCCTTAAGCCCCCATAGGCTTTAAGCCAGGCATTCCCAACCTCGGTCCTCAAGGATTACTAACAGTCCTGGTTTTAGTGATATCATTAGTACCTCAGTTATTTTGATTTAACCATCTGTGCTGAAGCCTGGTTATCACTAAAACCTGCACTGTTGGTGTGCCTTGAGGACAGCGGTTGGGAATGCTTGCATTAGATGGTTCTAATTATTCCTGGGGATACCGTGAACATAAGCACTATAAACCATTTATACTGGATACTCACCACAACACAGCCCTTTAGATGTGTGAAAACAGCGAGAGAAAATACAACACATATATATTTACATTAGATTATAGACATGGAACCCAGGTCTGGGGTTCAGTATGATTTACCAACGGACACAAAACCAACGCTCATAATCTCGACCGTCATTAACCGACAGTCAAAATACCGTCATTCATTATGCCGGCATGTTCAAAATGCCGACATAGTCATTTGAAATGTCAACATTTTAGAATACCGACATGAGATTTTCTGGGGGTTGTGTCAATGTCGACATAGGTCGACATGGACACCGTGTAAGTGTACCACTTCCCTGCGCATGGCTCGCGGCATGGTGCCTCGCTGTGCTCGACACACTATTATATTCCCCTCCAGGTCCACTGGGATGGTAAAGTATGAACAAGTCTGGTTTTGGGCAAAAATTCCTTAAAAAGGCTTGTCTGCATTTTGACATGTCAGCATTTCAAATGTCGGTATTCTGACTATGTCGGCATTTTGAACATGTTGGCATAATGAATGTTGATATTTTGACTATATCAGTATTTTGACTGTCGGGCAATGGATGTCGGGATTATGACCGTCGGTATTGTGTCTGTCGGTAAATCTGCTACCCCTATAAAATGCAGACATTCTTTCTCGACTGTATTGTTTACATTGTTTAGAAGCAAAGGCGATATGTATTCCAACCCCTAGGCCAAAACAAGAGGGCCGATTAGTGAGAGAAACACTGGTAAACTGGTTTATAACTTCTACGATTGTAGTGTACTGTAATAAAGGAAGCTTCTTTCCCACTTATGCTATCTATCTTATGTACAATAAAAGCTGGCTTACAGGGTTTCTGATGTAAATTGGAATTGTGAGCCCAGTTATAAGTTTCAGATTACATATGTGGCACCCCGGAAAGTTTTGTGTGTGTGCCCCTTTAAAAGTGTAATGCTGGTACAGCAGGGGTTAAGGTCGGACCAGAGACTGGTCACGTGTTCTAGCTGGTAAGTGCTGATTGGACTAAGGAGTCTGGGAGAAGAGGAGCCTTGTGGGAAAAGAAGGTGGAATTGAGAAGAAGCCATTGTAGTGCTGGATGAGAGGAGCAGAGTGGGAGTTGACAAGATGGAGCAAACCGTATGGTTCACAGTGGGTGGTGGAAAGCAGCACTGCAGAGGTGAAGCAGCGGAGTGCTACCGGAGTGCAGAGAACCGAAGAGTGGCCGTGAGACGTTTCAGCCGGACAATGTCAGGCCTATTAAAGGGTGTGGACCCTGTGGCCATCTTGTAATGCTGGGAACCACTGAGACAGGTCCAGTCACTGGAAGTAACTACAGCAGAGTATCAGAGTGAGTACACAGAGACTGTTGGTGTGGCAGGCCGCAGGCAGGCAAGTGCCAGGCCCAATTGTGCCTTGGTTAAACACACTGCACATTATTGTATGGAAAGAAGGGTTGTCACCAGGCCCTAAAGCAACAGTTTACAAATTAGCCCCTTATTTGAATACAGTTATCAGGACAGAGACACACTAAAGTGCTTGAGTGACAGTCGCTTTAAGGAGTAAAAACACTGAGTTGTTTATCCATAGAATTTGAATTATTTGAGAAGGAAAGACTGAGTTGTTTATCCAAGGAATATTGAGTTGAGAAAGAAAGACTGAGTCAATTCATCCAAGGAACCCTTACTACAGAGTAAGCTGCTTTTGTTAGAGACACTAAAATATTTTTGCTATCCACATCCTTTTTCACAACTGACACACAGTGACATTTCTATTAAAACCCAGGATTAATCTTCTTTGCCAATGCTGTTACCACCCCATTGCAAACTGTGGCACTTCAGGATCAAAAGAGAGCTCCAATGTTATCTGCCGGTGAAGATTTAAACATCATTATTAGGAAAAGTTAGGAATAATAGGATTTTAATACCTACCAGTAAATCCTTTTCTCTTAGTCCGTAGAGGATGCTGGGGATGCTTCAAGAACCATGGGGTATAGACGGGATCCGCAGGAGACATGGGCATTTTAAGACTTTAAAAGGGGTGTGAACTGGCTCCTCCCTCTATGCCCCTCCTCCAGACTCCAGTTATAGGAACTGTACCCAGGGAGACGGACATTTCGAGGAAAAGGATTTATTTAATTTTTAAACTAAGGTAAGATACATACCAGCTCACACCTCAAACACGCCGTACAACATGGCATTCAACAATAACGCATGCAACGGCATGACTAACATCAGCCACAGAGTGACTGAACTCAACACAACATGTGTGTAACCATAACCAATAACTGCAGATACAGCCCGCACTGGGACAGGCGCCCAGCATCCCCTACGGACTAAGAGAAAAGGATTTACCGGTAGGTATTAAAATCCTATTTTCTCATACGTCCTAGAGGATGCTGGGGATGCTTCAAGAACCATGGGGTTTATACCAAAGCTCTAGAACGGGCGGGAGAGTGCGGATGACTCTGCAGTACCGATTGACCAAACAAGAGGTCCTCCTCAGCCAGGGTATCAAGCTTGTAAAACTTCACAAAAGTGTTTGATCCCAACCAAGTAGCAGCTCGGCAAAGCTGTAATGCCGAGACCCCTCGGGCAGCCACCCAGGATGAGCCCACCTTTCTGGTAGAATGGGCCTTCACAGATTTCGGTAACGGCAATCCTGCCGTAGAGTGAGCTTGCTGAATCATATTACAGATCCAGCGTGCAATAGTCTGCTTGGAAGCAGGAGCCCCAATCTTGTTGGGAGCCCACAGGACAAACAGAGCCTCTGTTTTCCTAATTTTTTTTCAATAAGAGTAATTTTTATTCAAAAGAATAGAAATATAGTTACAGACATTGCATATCATTGGTATATCATGTGCAATAAATCAAAGATCCATTTGTAGTATAATAACAAGCCATATTATAGAGGAAATGGGCAAACACATATAGTTAATTATAACAAATGGACTTGCAAGATCCGCAAATAATGTAAAAATCCTCATTAAACTTTTTGTTTTTAAACATTTTAACTAACCCCAACAAGAAGAACAAGAAAAGAAAGAAGAAAAGAAGAAGAGAAAATAGAAAGTGAAAGGAAGAAAAGAAGAATCACCCAACTCAGAACCGTTCTAACCGTACATAGAGTTAGGCGACCATGCAGGGCACATATCACCAAACATTAATTCAGGGACATAGCAGAATTCTAATGGACATTATAGCATAGGATCTGGGTGGGAGTAGGGAGATTCCAGCCATGGAGACCAGACCCTATCAAATTTAGCAGAAGCGTGGTGTTTCATATATACATAGCGTTCCTTGAAGATAGTATCGTTAACTAGGACCTTAAAAGCAGAGACTAAAGGGCCACCAGGGGCCATCCACAGCCTCGCAATGCATACCTTAGCCAAGGCACATACATTGCGAGCATATAGACCCTCAGGATCAGACACAGAAACAGAGCATCCCATCCCCAAAATACAAAACTGTGGGGTGAGCAAGTCACCAGTCACTCCCGTATTCTCCAGAATCGACCTGACCCCCGACCAGAACACCCGTAACTTCGGGCAGTCCCACACAAGATACCAAAATGTTCCCACAGCCACCCCGCACTTAGGGCAGACATCCGATCTGCCAGTCCCAATTTTGGCCAGTCTAACTGGAGTCATATATGTTCTATGTAGAAAGAAGAACTGTATTTGTTGGTACCTGAGGGAATTGGTGACCGTAGCAGGATATTCCAGAGCAAGGGTCCAGTCCTTCTCAGTTATTAAACCCAGATCTTCCTCCCATTTTCCACGGAGACGCGTCAGAGGGTCCGTATGGAGTTTGGTAAGAAGATACCCATATGCAAGGGATACTATCTTAACTCTACCCAATGTATTTACAAAGGTCTTAATGGGAAATGGGAGGATCCGTGGGGGGGATTCAGCAAATTGGGACTGGAGAGCATGACGAAGTTGAAGGTACCTGAAAAAATAAGAATTTACTCACCGGTAATTCTATTTCTCGTAGTCCGTAGTGGATGCTGGGGACTTCGTAAGGACCATGGGGAATAGACGGGCTCCGCAGGAGACTGGGCACTCTAAACTCTAAAGAAAGATTCAGTACTATCTGCACTGGCTCCTCCCTCTATGCCCCTCCTCCAGACCTCAGTTAAGGAAACTGTGCCCGGAAGAGCTGACATTACAAGGAAAGGATTTTGGAATCCAGGGTAAGACTCATACCAGCCACACCAATCACACTGTACAACTTGTGATAAACTTACCCAGTTAACAGTATGAACAACAACTGAGCATCATTCAACCGATGCTACATAACCATAACCCTTTGTTAAGCAATAACTATGGCCCTCATTCCGAGTTGTTCGCTCGCAAGGCGAATGTAGCAGAGTTACACACGCTAAGCCGCCGCCTACTGGGAGTGAATCTTAGCTTCTTAAAATTGCGACCGACGTACGCGCAATATTGCGATTACAAACGAGTTAGCAGTTTCAGAGTAGCTCCAGACTTACTCTGCCTGTGCGATCATTTCAGTGCTTGTCGTTCCTGGTTGACGTCACAAACACACCCAGCGTTCGCCCAGGCACTCCCACCGTTTCCCCGGCCACTCCTGCGTTTTTTCCGGAAACGGTAGCGTTTTCAGCCACACGCCCCTGAAACGCCGTGTATCCGCCCAGTAACACCCATTTCCTGTCAATCACATTACGATCGCCGGAGCGAAGAAAAAGCCGTGAGTAAAAATACTTTCTTCATAGTAAAGTTACTTGGCGCAGTCGCAGTGCGAACATTGCGCATGCGTACTAAGCGGATTTTCACTGCGATGCGATGAAAAATACCGAGCGAACAACTCGGAATGAGGGCCCATATACACGTATTGCAGAAAGTCCGCACTTGGGACGGGCGCCCAGCATCCACTACGGACTACGAGAAATAGAATTACCGGTGAGTAAATTCTTATTTTCTCTAACGTCCTAGTGGATGCTGGGGACTCCGTAAGGACCATGGGGATTATACCAAAGCTCCCAAATGGGCGGGAGAGTGTGGATGACTCTGCAGCACCGAATGGGCAAACACCAGGTCCTCCTCAGCCAGGGTATCAAACTTGTAGAATTTTGCAAATGTGTTTGAACCCGACCAAGTAGCAGCTCGGCAAAGCTGTAATGCAGAGACCCCTCGGGCAGCCGCCCAAGAAGAGCCCACCTTCCTTGTGGAATGGGCTTTCACTGATTTTGGATGCGGCAATCCAGCCGCAGAATGAGCCTGCTGAATCGTGTTACAGATCCAGCGAGCAATGGTTTGCTTTGAAGCAGGAGCACCCAGCTTGTTGGATGCATACAGGATAAACAGCGAGTCAGTTTTCCTGACTCCAGCCGTCCTGGCAACATAGATCTTCAAAGCCCTGACTACATCAAGCAACTTGGAATCCTCCAAGTCACGAGTAGCCGCAGGCACCACAATGGGTTGGTTCAAATGAAAAGATGACACCACCTTTGGCAGAAACTGCGGACGAGTCCACAATTCTGCCCTATCCATATGGAAAACCAGATAGGGGCTTTTACATGACAAAGCCGCCAATTCTGACACACGCCTAGCTGAGGCTAAGGCCAACAGCATGACCACTTTCCACGTGAGATACTTTAGCTCCACTGTCTTAAGTGGCTCAAACCAGTGGGATTTCAGGAAACCCAAGACCACGTTAAGATCCCAAGGTGCCACTGGTGGCACAAAAGGAGGCTGAATATGCAGCACTCCCTTAACAAACGTCTGAACCTCAGGCAGTGAAGCCAGTTCTTTTTGAAAGAAAATGGATAGGGCCGAAATCTGGACCTTTATGGACCCTAATTTTAGGCCCATAGTCACACCAGACTGTAGGAAGTGCAGGAATCGACCCAGCTGGAATTCCTCTGTAGGGGCCTTCCTGGCCTCACACCAAGCAACATATTTTCGCCATATACGGTGATAATGTTTTGCTGTCACGTCCTTCCTAGCCTTTATCAGCGTAGGAATAACTGCATCCGGAATGCCCTTTTCTGCTAGGATCCGGCGTTCAACCGCCACGCCGTCAAACGCAGCCGCGGTAAGTCTTGGAACAGACAGGGCCCTTGTTGCAACAGGTCCTGTCTGAGAGGCAGAGGCCATGGGTCCTCTGTGAGCATTTCTTGCAGTTCCGGGTACCAAGTCCTTCTTGGCCAATCCGGAACAATGAGTATTGTTCTCACTCCTCTTTTTCTTACGATTCTCAGTACCCTGGGTATGAGAGGAAGAGGAGGAAACACATAGACCGACTGGAAAACCCACGGTGTCACCAGTGCGTCCACAGCCATCGCCTGAGGGTCCCTTGACCTGGCGCAATACCTCTTTAATTTTTTGTTGAGGCGGGACGCCATCAAGTCCACCTGTGGCAGTTCCCATCGATTTACAATCTGCGTGAAGACTTCTTGATGAAGTCCCCACTCTCCCGGGTGGAGGTCGTGTTTGCTGAGGAAGTCTGCTTCCCAGTTGTCCACTCCCGGAATGAACACTGCTGACAGTGCTTGCACGTGATTCTCCGCCCAACGAAGAATCCTGGTGGCTTCCGCCATTGCCACCCTGCTTCTTGTGCCGCCTTGGCGGTTTACATGAGCGCCTGCCGTGATGTTGTCTGACTGAATCTTGACTCAGGGCGTTGTATATGGCCCGTAGCTCCAGGATATTTATGTGCAGACAAGTCTCCTGACTTGACCACAGCCCTTGGAAGTTTCTTCCTTGAGTGACTGCCCCCAGCCTCGGAGGCTTGCATCCGTGGTCACCAGGACCCAGTCCTGTATGCCGAATCTGCGGCCCTCGAGGAGGTGAGCACCTTGTAGCCACCACAGAAGAGACACCCTGGCCCTGGGGGACAGGGTGATCATCCGATGCATCTGAAGATGCGATCCGGACCACTTGTCCAGCAGATCCCACTGAAAGATCCTCGCATGGAACCTGCCGAAGGGAATGGCTTCGTATGATGCCACCATCTTTCCCAGGACTCGTGTGCAGTGATGCACCGACACCTGTTTTGGCTTTAGGAGGTCTCTGACCAGAGTCACGAGCTCCTGAGCCTTCTCCTCCGGGAGAAACACCTTCTTCTGGTCTGTGTCCAGAATCATGCCCAGGAAGGGCAGACGCGTCGCAGGAATCAGCTGCGACTTTGGAATGTTCAGAATCCAGCCGTGCTGACGCAACACTTCCTGAGAGTGTGCTACGCTGATCAGCAACTGCTCCCTGGACCTCGCCTTTATGAGGAGATCGTCCAAGTATGGGATAATTGTAACCCCTTGCTTCCGAAGGAGCTTCAGATAAATGTTCAGGGATTTTAAATTTAAAATGGGTCTGACCGAACCGTCCGGTTTCGGTACCACAAACATAGTGGAATAGTAGCCCCTTCCCCGTTGAAGGGGGGGAACCTCTACCACCACCTGCTGGAGTAAAAGTTTGTGAATTGCCGCCAACACTGTCTCCCTTTCCATGGGGGAAGTTGGTAAGGCCGATTTTAGGTAACGGTGAGGGGGCGTCACCTCGAATTCCAGCTTGTATCCCTGAGACACAATTTGTATAGCCCAAGGATCCACCTGTGAGCGAACCCACTGGTGGCTGAAATGTCGGAGACGCGCCCCCACGGCTCCTGGCTCCGCCTGTGGAGCCCCAGCGTCATGCGGTGGATTTAGTGGAAGCCGGGGAAGACTTTTGTTCCTGGGAACTAGCTGCATGGTGCAGCTTTTTTCCTCTACCCCTGCCTCTGGCAAGAAAGGACGCACCTCTGACCTTCTTGCTCTTCTGAGAACGAAAGGACTGCATTTGGTAATACGGTGCTTTCTTAGGCTGTGGAGGGACATAAGGCAAGAAATTTGACTTCCCAGCCATAGCTGTGGAAACTAGGTCCGAGAGACCGTCCCCAAACAATTCCTCACCCTTATAAGGTAAAACCTCCATGTGTTTTTTAGAGTCGGTATCCCCTGTCCATTGCCGAGTCCATAAGACCCTTCTGGCAGAAATGGACATTGCGTTTACTCTAGAGCCCAGCAGGCAAATGTCCCTCTGGGCATCCCGCATATATAGGACCGCGTCCTTGATATGTGCCAGGGTCAGTAGAACAGTGTCCCTGTCCAGGGTATCTATCTCCTCAGAGTATCCGTCCATGCAGCTACCGCACTACACATCCAGGCCGAAGCAATTGCTGGCCTCAGCAGCGTACCAGAATGTGTGTAAACAGACTTCAGGATAGCTTCCTGCTTTCTATCCGCAGGATCCTTTAGGGCGGCCGTATCCTGAGACGGCAGGGCCACCTTCTTAGACAAGCGTGTCAACGCCTTGTCTACCCTAGGGGAGGATTCCCAGCGTAACCTGTCCGTTGGCGGGAAAGGATACGCCATAAGTAATCTCTTGGAAATTATCACCTTCCTGTCAGGGGAATCCCACGCTTTTTCACATAATTCATTTAATTCATGTGAAGGGGGAAAAGTCACTTCATGCTTTTTCTCCCCATACATATAAATCCTCTTGTCAGGGACAGGATTTTCCTCAGAAATGTGTAATACATCCTTCATTGCTACAATCATGTAGCGGATGGCTTTAGTCATTTTAGGCTGCAACTTTGCCTCATCGTCATCGACACTGGAGTCAGAATCCGTGTCGACATCTGTGTCAACTATCTGGGATAGTGTGCGCTTTTGAGACCCTGACGGCCTCTGCGCTGTAGGATCAGGCATGGATTGAGACCCTGACTGTCCCAAGGTTACAGTTTTATCCAATCTGTTATGCAAGGAGTTTACATTATCATTTAACACCTTCCACATATCCATCCAATCAGGTGTCGGCACCGTCGGCGGCGACACCACACTCAGCTGCACTTGTTCTGCCTCCACGTATCCTTCCTCATCAAACATGTCGACACAGGCGTACCGACACACAGCACACACACAGGGAATGCTCTGACTGAGGACAGGACCCCACAAAGGCTTTTGGGGAGACAGAGAGAGAGTACGCCAGCACACACCCCAGCGCTATATAACCCAGGGATTACACTGTACCTTAGTGTTTACCCAGTAGCTGCTGTTAAATATATCTCTGCGCCTAAATTTATGTGCCCCCCCTCTCTTTTTTACCCTCTATTGCACCTGTATACTGCAGTGGAGAGCCTGGGGAGCGTCCTTCCAGCGGAGCTGTGAAGAGAAAATGGCGCTGGTGTGCTGAGGAAGAAGGCCCCGCCCCCTCAGCGGCGGGCTTCTGTCCCGCTTTAATGTGTAAAATATGGCGGGGGCTCAGGCATATATACAGTCCCAGACTGTATATATGTCTATTTTTGCCAAAAAGGTAATTAATTGCTGCCCAGGGCGCCCCCCCTGCGCCCTGCACCCTACAGTGACCGGAGTGTGCGGTGTGCTGTGGGAGCAATGGCGCACAGCTGCAGTGCTGTGCGCTACCTTAAGTGAAGACAGGAGTCTTCAGCCGCCGATTTCGATGTCTTCATGCTTCTGCTGCTTCTGTACTTCTGGCTCTGCGAGGGGGACGGCGGCGCGGCTCCGGGAACGGACGATCAAGGTTAGGTACCTGTGTTCGATCCCTCTGGAGCTAATGGTGTCCAGTAGCCTAAGAAGCGCTACCTAGCTGCCGTGAGTAGGTTTGCTTCTCTCCCCTGAGTCCCTCGAAGCAGAGAGTCTGTTGCCAGCAGAAGCTCTCTGAAAATAAAAAACCTGACAAAATACTTTCTTTTCTAGCAAGCTCAGGAGAGCCCACTAGGAGCACCCAGCTCTGGCCGGGCACAGATTCTAACTGAGGTCTGGAGGAGGGGCATAGAGGGAGGAGCCAGTACACACCAGATAGTACTGAATCTTTCTTTAGAGTGCCCAGTCTCCTGCGGAGCCCGTCTATTCCCCATGGTCCTTACGGAATCCCCAGCATCCACTAGGACGTTAGAGAAAGTAGGAGTTGGGTAATTCAAACTCATCTTTTAGTTGCTGGAAGGATTTAAGTACATTATCTGTATATAGGTGGGAAATAGAAACAACAGATTTAGGAGCCCAAACCTCCCGCCCCTCAAGCGTATGCAGTTCGGGAAGCCAGTCAGAGTACCATAAGGGGGTATATGGGTCTAGGCTGTCGTATCGTAAGAGGTCCCTCAGGGCCCGCCAGATCTTCAAGGCCTGGAAAATAATAGGGGGAAGGAACCGAGCTATGTTCCCACTCAACAACACCTGTATCGGAGAGCGGTCAGGAAAGTAGCATCTAACGAATACCCAATGTAGAGAGTCAATGCCAGTATCTTGCACCCATGCACTAATATGAGTCAACTGAGCAGCGTAATAATACATCTGAAAATTAGGCAAAGCCAGGCCGCCATCACAGCGTTGCCTGGTGAGAGTATTTAACTGTACCCTGGGTCGTTTGTTAGCCCAAATCAGAGACTATAAGACACTGTTCAATTTTCTAAAAAAATAAGATTTTACTCATCGGTAAATCTATTTCTCGTAGTCCGTAGTGGATGCTGGGAACTCCGAAAGGACCATGGGGAATAGCGGCTCCGCAGGAGTCTGGGCACAACTAAAAGAAAGCTTTTAGACTACCTGGTGTGCACTGGCTCCTCCCACTATGACCCTCCTCCAAACCTCAGTTAGGATACTGTGCCCGGAAGAGCTGACACAATAAGGAAGGATTTTAAATCCCGGGTAAGACTCATACCAGCCACACCAATCACACCGTATAACACGTGATACCATATCCAGTTAACAGTATGAAACATAACTGAGCCTCTCAACAGATGGCTCATAACAATAACCCGTTAGTGAACAATAACTATGTACAATTATTGCAGACAATCCGCACTTGGGACGGGCGCCCAGCATCCACTACGGACTACGAAAAATAGATTTACCGGTGAGTAAAATCTTATTTTCTCTAACGTCCTAGTGGATGCTGGGAACTCCGAAAGGACCATGGGGATTATACCAAAGCTCCCAAACGGGCGGGAGAGTGCGGATGACTCTGCAGCACCGAATGAGAGAACTCAAGGTCCTCCTCAGCCAGGGTATCAAATTTGTAGAATTTTGCAAACGTGTTTGCCCCTGACCAAGTAGCAGCTCGGCAAAGTTGTAAAGCCGAGACCCCTCGGGCTGCCGCCCAAGATGAGCCCACCTTCCTTGTAGAATGGGCTTTAACTGATTTAGGATGCGGCAGTCCAGCCGCAGAATGCGCCAGCTGAATTGTGCTACAAATCCAGCGAGCAATAGTCTGCTTAGAAGCAGGAGCACCCAGTTTGTTGGGTGCATACAGGATAAATAGCGAGTCAGTTTTCCTGACTCCAGCCGTCCTGGAAACATAAATTTTCAAGGCCCTGACTACGTCCAGCAACTTGGAATCCTCCAAGTCGCTAGTAGCCGCAGGCACTACAATAGGTTGGTTCAAGTGAAAAGCTGAAACTGGGGACGAGTCCTCAATTCTGCCCTAACCATATGGAAAATCAGATAAGGGCTTTTAAATGACAAAGCCGCCAATTCTGATACACGCCTGGCCGAAGCCAAGGCCAATAACATGACCACTTTCCACGTGAGATATTTTAGATCCACGGTCTTTAGTGGCTCAAACCAATGTGATTTTAGGAAATTCAACACCACGTTGAGATCCCAGGGTGCCACTGGAGGCACAAAAGGGGGCTGAATATGCAGCACTCCTTTTACAAATGTCTGAACTTCAGGTAGTGAAGCTAGTTCTTTTTGGAAGAAAATCGACAGAGCCGATATCTGCACCTTAATGGAGCCTAATTTTAGGCCCATAGTCACTCCTGCTTGTAGGAAGTGCAGAAATCGACCCAGCTGAAATTCCTCTGTTGGGGCCTGTGACAGGACGGTGCCGTACGGGAGCACTCGCTGCTTCCGCGTCCCGTTGACTGCGCACAGAATGGAAGGTCAAGCCGCACGAGGCCTGACCACATAGGGGATTCCCGCTTACCGTCAGTAACCGCCTGTTACTGACTCCACCCACTGTGTTGTGGGCGGGTTCTTGCTGCCACCACCAAACTCCTAACCTGCCGTGGCGTTTGGAACCACGGTTCTGCTCTGTATGTGCCGACGCACTGCTTTACCACACCTGTGTGGTGTCGACGAATCCCCACTAGCCACTTGCTAGGCCTCTACCGGTAGCTGGCAGAAGGTGGAGCTTGGAGACGTCAGGTGCTTCCCTGGACAGCCGGAGGACGGGGCTAGGTTTGGCCTAACCCTGTTGGTCACAAGATGAAGCAGTCTTCTTGAGGCAAAGGTGTTTATTGCTCAAATAACCTTTAAAAAGGCTCCTCCCTATTGCTAGGGGCAACAGCATACAATTAAGATGTTTCAGCAGAAGAAGATGTTACAATACCCAATCCTATGGGCCAACTGCCCTTCTTTTATCCCTCTCCAAGACCCCTTACCACAGGGGGTAAGCCCGCCCTGTGGTGTACAACCAATCAATGTTTACCCATGAGCTGTGCATGCTCTGGACTCATGCACACCTAACATTGTCCCCAATGGACAGTGGGGAGTGGTCGGTCTCCTTTGACTCTCCCATCTGGGAGAGCAGGATACTCCCACGGTGCCGTTCAGTCTGGCTGGGGGGAAGTTTTCCCTCCTAAATCTGACTTCCAGAAACCTGCCCGGGACCCCTCTCACTGCCTGCAGCCTGGATTTGGGCTCCAGAGCTGGGCAGCCTGGCTCCCCGGTCCAGGTTTCCTGGCCACTACGGCTAATCTCCATGGAGCTCCAAGAAACCACTCAGCTTGTTTTATAGCTAAGCTGCTCCTCTTTCTCCCTGTCCCCATTGGAACTGTGAGGCTGGATGGGAAAGCATTCCGTTTTTAGGGAAAAGGTCTGGGAGAATCCATCAGCCTGCACAGCTATGGATTCCCCCCTCCTGGGACACACAATCAAGTAAGTGCATTTTACCTTTACATACATTACATTTAAATCACACTGTACATTTCCCCTTTTAAATATACACTGAGCCTGTGCCCTGCACAGACTCTACATACTCAGGCACTGCAGTGCCTTACAACACACTGTATGTCATTATTTTACACAATGTTTTATTTAACTGCTGTGCTTCCCTAGCCCTGCAGCCTGGCTGCTAGGGCTCTCTCTCAGTGCTGGAGGTATGGGGCTGGCTTCCCCCATCCTCCAGCCTGCCTTCCTGCCTCTGGGGTTCCAGGGAGCTGACTCTCCCTGTCCCCCCAGTGTGGCACTACTCAGTGGCCTCGCCGCACGCAGCGGCGCACCCCCCTGTACCGAAGCCCGGCGGCCCGGGACACTTGTCCCGGCCGCCGTGACTCTGGCTCTGTTGCAGCGCTGAGGCGCCGGGAGCGTAGCTCCCGGACCCCAGCGCTCATCAGCCTGCTTGCCAGCCTAATTCACCCACGCCGCTAGGGAGCCGGCTAGCCCGGTCACCCATGAGCGGCGCCTGTCTGGTGGCCTCGCTGCAGCGTCCGGCGGGGAGCCGGGCTGCAGCGCACCCCCCTCGCCGGCTAGCAGCCCGGGACGTCCGTCCCGGCTGCTGCGGCTGGCCACCCGTGCTGGGCTGAGGCGCTGGGAGCAGAGCTCCCGGCCCCCAGCGGCGGCTCTCACATAGAGCACTGCAGCGGGAGCCGAGCTCCCAGCCGCAGCGCTCACCCTTCTCCCCGGCGCGCACACTCCAGTGCGCCCGGGGCTACACTGACCGCTGCCGGGAGCGGAGCTCCCGGACTCCGGCGGTCAGCGGCTGCCTCCTCTCCCCCGGCGTGCACACTCTGCTGAGCGCGCCGGGGGCTGTCCTCCCTGCTGTGGTCTCCGGAGGGGTCCGGGACCACGGCACAGGTTAAAATACAATTTTAAACATTAATAAAACACGGCGCCTAGCGCCCACAATACATTTCAAATTTGGCGCCAAGCGCCCCTTTGTCTTGGCAAATGGCGCCGGGCACTAGGGATTAACCCCTTCAGTGCCAGGGCGGCCATTTGCCTCGTGGCTGGGGCTCTCCGGCCACACTCCTCCCCCCCCATTCAAGCGGGTCAACCAGGGACCCATGTCCCAACGATTTGGGTCCTGGTCCCGCAGTCCTTAATGAGGTTACCGGGAGTTCTTTGGGGGTTCAGGCTCCTCCTGACGTGACAGTCCATCTGCATTGCTATGAGCCTTGCCTTGCTTGTGGATAATATGGAAGTCATAAACCTGAAGAGCAAGGCTCCACCGCAACAGTCTGCCGTTTTCCCCCGTGGTGTGTTGGAGCCACCGTAATGGATTGTGGTCCGTTACCACCGTAAAATGGCGGCCATACAAATAGGGCTGAAGCTTCTTCACAGCCCAAACAATAGCCAAACACTCCTTTTCAATTGTGGCATACCCCACCTCCCGCGGTAGCAGCTTTCTGTTCAAATAGGCCACAGGGTGCTCCTGCCCATCCGGCCCCTCCTGGCTCAGTACTGCCCCGAGTCCGTACTGTGACGCATCAGTTTGTACAACAAAGTTTTTACTATAGTCCGGCGCCATCAGTACTGGGGCTTGTACTAGAGCAGTTTTCAACGACTGGAATGCCAACTCACATGCGGTCGTCCAGTCAACTATCTTGGGGAGTTTCTTCTTAGTCAGATCAGTCAGGGGTTTGGCCACAGAACTAAAGTCAGGGACAAAACGTCTGTAGTATCCTGCGATCCCTAAGAAAGCCAGGACCTGTCTCTGGGTTGTGGGCCGGGGCCAGTCGCGGATCGCCCCCACCTTCGCTGGTTCAGGCTTCACCTTACCTCCCCCCACACGGTGCCCCAGGTACTGTACCTCTGTCATCCCCATTTGGCACTTGTCTGCCCTGATGGTCAGACCTGCCCACCGAATCCTCTCTAACACCAACCCCACATGGCCCAGGTGCTCTTCCCAGGTTCGGCTGAAGACAGCAATGTCATCCAAGTAGGCCTGGGCGAACTCTCGGAACCCCTTCAGCAGGTCATCGACCACACTCTGGAAGGTGGCTGGCGCATTCTTCATCCCAAATGGCATCGTTTTGAACTCAAACAAGCCAAAGGAGGTGATGAAGGCGGACCGTTCCTGAGCCTCGGGAGTCATTGGTATCTGCCAATACCCCTTGCTCAGGTCGAACGTAGAGATGTACTTCGCCCCAGCCAGCTCGTCTAACAGTGCGTCAATGCGGGGTAGGGGATAGGCGTCGGATTTGGTTACTTCGTTCAACCGGCGGTAGTCTACGCAGAACCTGGTTGTCCGGTCCTTCTTGGGAACCAGTACAACGGAGGCGGCCCAGGGACTGTTGGAGCGCGTGATTACGCCTAGCGCTAACATCTCCTGCACCTCTTGGTAGATACTCGCCTGCGCCTCTGGTGAGACCCGATACGCGGGTTGCCGAATCGGCCTATGCTCACCAGTATCTACATGATGGGCACGTAGGGAAGTCAGGCCGGGCTTCCTGCTGAACTGGGCCTCAAAGGACAGCAGCACTGACTCCAGCTGCTCCCTCTTGTGGTTACCAAGCTCACTGCTCCAGCTAACTTCCTCTACACCACCCTCACCCTTGGCATCCGCGAGGAGGTCAGGAATGGGATCTTTTCCTGGTTCCTCCATCGGCAGGCAGCACACAGCGGCTACCGACTCCACACGCTCGTGGTATGCCTTCAACATGTTTATATGGTAGGTACGCTGCCTCCTACCATCGCTGTCAAATGACACCACGTAGGTGATGTCGCTTAGGCGTTTTGCAACCGTGTACGGTCCCGCCCAGGCAGCCTGGAGCTTGTTCTGACGTGTGGGCACCAGAACCAGCACCTTCTGCCCTACTCCAAAGACCCGAGCATGCGCGCCCTGGTCATACCAAGTCTTCTGCTTGGTCTGTGCTTCCGCAAGATTCGCTTGCGCTAGTCCCATGAGATTTTCTAACCGATCTCTGAGCTTCAACACATACTCCACCACGGACTCATCCTGGTGGTTCAGCTCCCCCTCCCAAGACTCCCGGAACAGGTCAAGAGGTCCACGGACTCTGCGGCCATATAGTAACTCGAAGGGCGAGAATCCGGTTGACTCCTGGGGCACCTCTCGATATGCAAACAGGAGGTGCGGCAGGTATCGCTCCCAGTCTCCTCCCTCCGAAGTCACAAATGCCCGTAGCATCTGCTTCAGAGTGCCATTGAATCTCTCGCAAAGTCCGTTAGTCTGGGGATGATAGGGGGCAGTGCGGAGTTGGCGCACTCCGCACTTCGCCCAGAGACACTGGACCAGATCACTCATGAACTGCGTCCCTTGATCGGTTAGGATCTCACTGGGGAACCCTACTCTACTAAATATGCCTAGCAGAGCGTCCGCTACCTTTTCCGCAGTGATGGCGGACAGAGCCACAGCCTCCGGATACCGGGTAGCATAATCCACCACGGTGAGGATGTATCTCTTCCCCGATCTACTGGGCACAGGTAGGGGACCGACTATGTCCACAGCCACTCGTTGGAAAGGTTCCCCGACTATTGGCAAAGACCTCAGGGGAGCCCGAGCACTGGGGCGTCCCAGCCGTTGGCACACATCACAGGACTTACAGTAGGTCCGGACGTCATCCGACACTCAGGGCCAAAAAAAGTTCTGCGTCAGGCGCCTCAGTGTTCGGTCCCTCCCCTGGTGTCCCGCCAAAGGAATTTCATGGGCAACTGACATCAGTTGCTCCCGAAAGCTCCTGGGAACCACCAGTTGAACTTGCTCCCGCACTGGCCTATCCCCTTCTACCTTGGCTACCCGGTACAGTAACCGTTTCCACCAGGTCACACTCCCTGCCCCCATCCCAGCAAGGCCGCGGCCGGCTTGGCGCCTCATACCTTCCAGGGATGGGTCAGAGAGCTGAGCTTCCCTAAACTCCTGCCTGCGGCCCTCACTTTCTCCTAAGTTTGGACACTCTACAGGGGGAATATTGGGGTCAGTCAAGTTGGGGTCAGTCATGGTAGGGTCGGGGTAGTCACTCATACTCACCGCCGGAGTTGGCAAACCACTAGGGACAGGAGCATCACTGGGCACCCGCACAGGATTCAACAAACTGGAACCGACATCCTCTGCGTTGCTAGGGGACGTAGGCCCACCAGAGGCAAGGGGCAGATGTGCTGATCTGGCCGCTGTGGTCTTTTCCTCTGGGATGGCTGACGCTGTGGTTGGCGGTTGTTCAGCCGCTGGGGTCTTTTCCTCTGGGCTGGGCGGTGCTGGCAGAGATGATGAAGACTGTAGTCTGGCCGCTTGACTCCGGGTGATGGCGTTCGCGAAGGCAGTAACGATCCCTCCACCGAGATCATTCCCCAAGACGACATCAGTTGGGAGGCCATCCATGACGGCAACATCTCTTAGCTCTTGTCCAGCTCCCCAGTCGAGGTAGACTCTGGCCATGGGCACTTCTCGCTCTAGCCCATCGGCCACTGTAACTTTTGCAGTGCAACCCTGCAGTACGGCAGCAGGGTCGACCAGGTGGGGGCTTACAACGGTTATGGAGGCCCCAGAGTCTCTTAAGCCTTCGCCCTGCAGGGATCCCACTTGAACCGGCTGCAGGTGCCGCCACATATTTGGTGGGGGCTTCTTAGCCATACAGGTGACTCTTTCCGTGGAGTCCACCTGTTCCTTGCCACACTCCATCGGACTGACTGGAGGGGGTACAGTCTCTGGAAGCTCATCTTCCCGGGTTAAGCAAGCAATCCGGGCTCCAGCACTCGGATTTGGGGCACGAGTCTGGGGTGCTTGGGATGCAGGACAGTTCATCCTCAGATGTCCGATCTTCCCACAGCCATAGCACTTTTTGTCCAGGCGTGGCTCCGATGGCCTCTGATTACTGGCAGGGGCACTGCGGGGCGGTTGCTGGCCAAAAGCACCCGGGTTGGAAGATGCTTGCTTTGGGGGGCGATGAGCTGAAGAGGGGTGTCCCCCTGGTGGTACAGTCTTTTGGGGTTGGCTGCTGGTTGGGCGCTTCTGCCCCTGCGGCCGAATTGCCACATATTTGTCTGCTAACTGGGCAGCCATCTTTAAGCTGGGTGGCTCCCGATCTAGCACCCACTCCTTCACTTCTGGGGCGCACCTGCGGTAGAACTGCTCCCTGCAGATCAGGTCGATCAGTGCGTCCCACGTAGTGGCTTCCGAATCTTTCACCCACTTCACCACGTACTGCCTCAGCTGGGTGGCGAACTGCTCATGGGTGCTGCTAGGATTCTTGGGCAAGTCTCTGAATTTCTTCCTGTAAGACTCAGGAGTGATGAAGAATCGCTGGAGGAGGGCCTTCTTGACTTCGTCGTAGTTCCCACAGTCCTCCGTCGCCACTCCTCGATAGGCCTCCAAGGCCTCTCCATGCAGAGTGGGCACAAGGTGTCTCACCCACTCTGACTTGGGTAGATCATGTAGTTTACAAGTCCTCTCAAAGACTTGCAAATGTCCATCAATGTCCCCATCACTGTCTGCAAACTTGGCAAACTGAACTCGTCCTGATCTGTGTACAACAGCTGACAACGGCTCCCGGGGTACCACGGCCTGTGGTGCCCGCTCATCACGCCACATCTGGATGATGATCAAGCGTTCTTGCTCTGTTGCCCTTTCCCCCAATTCCGCTAGCCGATCTGCTAGGGTATCCGGGCCGCCCCCCCTGGGACGTTGGGATCCTGGCCCTGCTAGGGATTGTTGGGAGACATGGCTGTTGTGAGAGAGGGAGGGGCTTGTGGTTCTCACCGGTTCCTCATGAAGGTCCACTGCTGGGCCGTCCTCTGCGTTGCTGACGCCGTCAGTGCTTTCCACCTCCGCCCGATGAGACTCCTCCACGCTTCTGAGCGCCGCCTGCATGACGCTCCTGGACGCGTTGAAAGGGATTTCCACACCCTTCCCCTGGCATACGATCTCCAGATCCTCCTTGGACATTCCGCTGAATTCCGCCATCTTGTGCGTTCTCCTGCGCTGCAGTTACTCCTCTCCTGAGTAACTCGGCTTCTCCAATCAGGTGATGAAAAGCCGCCTGGGATAATCCCACCACTATGCCACCAATTTCTGTGACAGGACGGTGCCGTACGGGAGCACTCGCTGCTTCCGCGTCCCGTTGACTGCGCACAGAATGGAAGGTCAAGCCGCACGAGGCCTGACCACATAGGGGATTCCCGCTTACCGTCAGTAACCGCCTGTTACTGACTCCACCCACTGTGTTGTGGGCGGGTTCTTGCTGCCACCACCAAACTCCTAACCTGCCGTGGCGTTTGGAACCACGGTTCTGCTCTGTATGTGCCGACGCACTGCTTTACCACACCTGTGTGGTGTCGACGAATCCCCACTAGCCACTTGCTAGGCCTCTACCGGTAGCTGGCGGAAGGCGGAGCTTGGAGACGTCAGGTGCTTCCCTGGACAGCCGGAGGATGGGGCTAGGTTTGGCCTAACCCTGTTGGTCACAAGATGAAGCAGTCTTCTTGAGGCAAAGGTGTTTATTGCTCAAATAACCTTTAAAAAGGCTCCTCCCTATTGCTAGGGGCAACAGCATACAATTAAGATGTTTCAGCAGAAGAAGATGTTACAATACCCAATCCTATGGGCCAACTGCCCTTCTTTTATCCCTCTCCAAGACCCCTTACCACAGGGGGTAAGCCCGCCCTGTGGTGTACAACCAATCAATGTTTACCCATGAGCTGTGCATGCTCTGGACTCATGCACACCTAACATTGTCCCCAATGGACAGTGGGGAGTGGTCGGTCTCCTTTGACTCTCCCATCTGGGAGAGCAGGATACTCCCACGGTGCCGTTCAGTCTGGCTGGGGGGAAGTTTTCCCTCCTAAATCTGACTTCCAGAAACCTGCCCGGGACCCCTCTCACTGCCTGCAGCCTGGATTTGGGCTCCAGAGCTGGGCAGCCTGGCTCCCCGGTCCAGGTTTCCTGGCCACTACGGCTAATCTCCATGGAGCTCCAAGAAACCACTCAGCTTGTTTTATAGCTAAGCTGCTCCTCTTTCTCCCTGTCCCCATTGGAACTGTGAGGCTGGATGGGAAAGCATTCCGTTTTTAGGGAAAAGGTCTGGGAGAATCCATCAGCCTGCACAGCTATGGATTCCCCCCTCCTGGGACACACAATCAAGTAAGTGCATTTTACCTTTACATACATTACATTTAAATCACACTGTACATTTCCCCTTTTAAATATACACTGAGCCTGTGCCCTGCACAGACTCTACATACTCAGGCACTGCAGTGCCTTACAACACACTGTATGTCATTATTTTACACAATGTTTTATTTAACTGCTGTGCTTCCCTAGCCCTGCAGCCTGGCTGCTAGGGCTCTCTCTCAGTGCTGGAGGTATGGGGCTGGCTTCCCCCATCCTCCAGCCTGCCTTCCTGCCTCTGGGGTTCCAGGGAGCTGACTCTCCCTGTCCCCCCAGTGTGGCACTACTCAGTGGCCTCGCCGCACGCAGCGGCGCACCCCCCTGTACCGAAGCCCGGCGGCCCGGGACACTTGTCCCGGCCGCCGTGACTCTGGCTCTGTTGCAGCGCTGAGGCGCCGGGAGCGTAGCTCCCGGACCCCAGCGCTCATCAGCCTGCTTGCCAGCCTAATTCACCCACGCCGCTAGGGAGCCGGCTAGCCCGGTCACCCATGAGCGGCGCCTGTCTGGTGGCCTCGCTGCAGCGTCCGGCGGGGAGCCGGGCTGCAGCGCACCCCCCTCGCCGGCTAGCAGCCCGGGACGTCCGTCCCGGCTGCTGCGGCTGGCCACCCGTGCTGGGCTGAGGCGCTGGGAGCAGAGCTCCCGGCCCCCAGCGGCGGCTCTCACATAGAGCACTGCAGCGGGAGCCGAGCTCCCAGCCGCAGCGCTCACCCTTCTCCCCGGCGCGCACACTCCAGTGCGCCCGGGGCTACACTGACCGCTGCCGGGAGCGGAGCTCCCGGACTCCGGCGGTCAGCGGCTGCCTCCTCTCCCCCGGCGTGCACACTCTGCTGAGCGCGCCGGGGGCTGTCCTCCCTGCTGTGGTCTCCGGAGGGGTCCGGGACCACGGCACAGGTTAAAATACAATTTTAAACATTAATAAAACACGGCGCCTAGCGCCCACAATACATTTCAAATTTGGCGCCAAGCGCCCCTTTGTCTTGGCAAATGGCGCCGGGCACTAGGGATTAACCCCTTCAGTGCCAGGGCGGCCATTTGCCTCGTGGCTGGGGCTCTCCGGCCACAGGGCCTTATTGGCCTCACACCAAGCAACATATTTCCGCCATATGCGGTGATAATGCTTTACAGTTACATCTTTCCTGGCTTTAATCAGCGTAGGAATGACATCCTCCGGAATGCCCTTTTCCTTTAGGATCCGGTGTTCAACCGCCATGCCGTCAAACGCAGCCGCGGTAAGTCTTGGAACAGACAGGGCCCCTGCTGCAGCAGGTCCTGTCTGAGCGGCAGAGGCCATGGGTCCTCTGAGATCATCTCTTGAAGTTCCGGGTACCACGCTCTTCTTGGCCAATCCGGAACCACGAGTATTGTCCTTACTCCTCGTTTTCTTATTATTCTCAGTACCTTTGGTATGAGAGGCAGAGGAGGGAACACATAAACCGACTGGTACACCCACGGTGTCACTAGAGCGTCCACCGCTATCGCCTGAGGGTCCCTTGACCTGGTGCAATATCTCTCTAGTTTTTTGTTTAGGCGGGACACCATCATGTCCACTTGTGGTTTTTCCCACTGGTTTACAATCATTTGAAAGACTTCTGGATGAAGTCCCCACTCTCCCGGGTGGAGGTCGTGCCTGCTGAGGAAGTCTGCTTCCCAGTTGTCCACTCCCGGAATGAACACTGCTGACAGTGCTAGCACATGATTTTCCGCCCATCGGAGAATCCTTGTGGCTTCTGCCATTGCCGTCCTGCTTCTTGTGCCGCCCTGTCGGTTTACATGGGCGACCGCCGTGATGTTGTCTGACTGGATCAGTAACGGCTGGTGTAGAAGCAGGGGTTTTGCCTGACTTAGGGCATTGTAAATGGCCCTCAGTTCTAGAATATTTATGTGTAGGGAAGTCTCCTGACTCGACCATAGTCCTTGGAAGCTTCTTCCCTGTGTGACTGCCCCCCAGCCTCGAAGGCTGGCATCCGTGGTCACCAGGACCCAGTCCTGTATGCCGAATCTGCGGCCCTCTAGAAGATGAGCACTCTGCAGCCACCACAGCAGAGACACCCTGGTTCTTGGAGACAGGGTTATTAGCCGATGCATCTGAAGATGCGATCCGGACCATTGGTCCAACAGGTCCCACTGAAAGATTCTGGCATGGAACCTGCCGAAAGGAATTGCTTCGTAAGAAGCCACCATCTTTCCCAGGACTCGCGTGCAGTGATGCACCGACACCTGTTTTGGTTTCAGGAGGTTTCTGACTAGAGACGACAGCTCCATGGCTTTTTCCTCTGGGAGAAACACTTTTTTCTGGACTGTGTCCAGAATCATTCCCAGGAACAGTAGACGTGTCGTCGGAACCAGCTGTGACTTTGGAATATTTAGGATCAAACCGTGCTGGTGTAGCACCTCCTGAGATAGTGCTACTCCTACCAACAACTGCTCCTTGGATCTCGCCTTTATTAGGAGATCGTCCAAGTATGGGATAATTAAAACTCCCTTTTTTCGAAGGAGTATCATCATTTCCGCCATTACCTTGGTAAACACCCTCGGTGCCGTGGATAGACCAAACGGCAGCGTCTGGAATTGGTAATGGCAATTCTGTACCGCAAATCTGAGGTACTCCTGGTGAGGAAGGTAAATGGGGACATGCAGGTAAGCATCCTTGATGTCCAGGGATACCATGTAATCCCCCTCGTCTAGACTTGCAATAACCGCCCTGAGCGATTCCATCTTGAACTTGAATTTTTTTATGTATGTGTTCAAGGATTTCAAATTTAAAATGGGTCTCACCGAACCGTCCGGTTTCGGTACCACAAACAGTGTGGAATAGTAACCCCGTCCTTGTTGAAGTAGGGGCACCTTGACTATCACGCGCTGGGAATACAGCTTGTGAATTGCCTCTAGCACAGCCTCCCTGTCCGAGGGAGTTGCTGGCAAGGCTGATTTGAGGAAACGGCGGGGGGGAAACGCCTCGAATTCCAGCTTGTACCCCTGAGATACCACTTGAAAGACCCAGGGATCCACCTGTGAGCGAGCCCACTGATCGCTGAAATTTTGGAGGCGGCCCCCCACCGTACCTGGCTCCGCCTGTGGAGCCCCACCGTCATGCGGCGGACTTGGAAGAAGCGGGGGAGGACTTTTGCTCCTGGGAACTAGCTGTTTGTTGCAGCCTTTTTCCCCTACCTCTGCCTCTGGACAGAAAGGACCCGCCTTTTCCTCGCCTGTTTTTCTGGGTCCGAAAGGACTGTACCTGATAAAACGGCGCTTTTTTAGGCTGTGAGGGAACATGGGGTAAAAATGCTGACTTCCCAGCTGTCGCTGTGGAAACGAGGTCCGAGAGACCATCCCCGAATAACTCCTCACCCTCATAAGGCAAAAACTTCCATGTGCCTTTTGGAATCTGCATCCCTTGTCCACTGCCGGGTCCATAAGCCTCTCCTAGCAGAAATGGACAATGCACTTATTTTAGATGCCAGTCGGCAGATCTCCCTCTGTGCATCCCTCATGTATAAGACTGAGTCTTTTATATGCTCTATGGTTAGCAGAATAGTGTCCCTGTCAAGGGTGTCAATATTTTCTGACAGGGAATCTGACCACGCAGCGGCAGCACTGCACATCCATGCTGACGCAATAGCTGGCCTAAGTATAATGCCTGTGTGCGTATATATAGACTTCAGGATCGCCTCCTGTTTTCTATCCGCGGGCTCCTTCAGGGCGGCCGTATCCGGAGACGGAAGTGCCACCTTTTTAGACAAACGTGTGAGCGCTTTATCCACCCTAGGAGGTGTTTCCCAACGTGCCCTATCCTCTGGCGTGAAAGGGAACGCCATTAGTAATTTTTTTGAGATTATCAATCTTTTATCAGGGAAAGCCCACGCTGCTTCACACACTTCATTTAATTCTTCAGATGGGGGAAAAACTACGGGTAGTTTTTTCTCCCCAAACATAATACCCTTTTTTGTGGTACCTGGGTTTAAATCTGAAATGTGTAACACCTCTTTCATTGCCTCAATCATGCAGCGAATGGCCTTAGTGGACATTAGATTAGACTCATCGTCGTCGACACTGGTATCAGTATCCATGTCGACATCTGGGGCTGCCATCTGAGGTAGCGGGCGTTTTAGAGCCCCTGATGGCCTTTGAGACACCTGGGCAGGCACAAGCTGAGAAGCCGACTGTCCCGCATTTGGCATGTCGTCAAATTTTTTGTGTAAGGAGTCGACACTTGCACGTAATTCCTTCCATAAAACCATCCACTCAGGTGTCTGCCCCGCAGGGGGTGACATCACTTCTACAGGCATCTGCTCCGCCTCCACATAATTTTCCTCCTCAAACATGTCGACACAGCCGTACCGACACACCGCACACACACCGGGAATGCTCTAAACAGAGGACAGGACCCCACAGAAGCCCTTTGGGGAGACAGAGAGAGAGTATGCCAGCACACACCAGAGCGCTATATACTGCAGGGACTAACTGAATTATGTCCCCTATAGCTGCTATAATATTTACTGCGCCTAAATTTAGTGCCCCCCCTCTCTTTTTTACCCTTTTTCTGTAGTGTAGACTGCAGGGGAGAGCCAGGGAGCTTCCTTCCAGCGGAACTGTGAGGGAAAAATGGCGCCAGTGTGCTGAGGGGGATAGCTCCGCCCCTTTTTCGCGGACTATTCTCCCGCTTTTTGAAGGCTTCTGGCAGGGGTAATTATCACATATATAGCCTCTGGGGCTATATATTGTGATTGTTTTGCCAGCCAAGGTGTTTTTATTGCTGCTCAGGGCGCCCCCCCCCCCAGCGCCCTGCACCCTCAGTGACCGGAGTGTGAAGTGTGTATGAGAAGCAATGGTGCACAGCTGCAGTGCTGTGCGCTACCTTGGAGAAGACAGAAGTCTTCATGCCGCCGATTTTCCGGACCTCTTCTTGCTTCTGGCTCTGTAAGGGGGACGGCGGCGCGGCTCCGGGACCGAACACCAAGGCCAGTTCCATGCGGTCGGTCCCTCTGGAGCTAATGGTGTCCAGTAGCCTAAGAAGCCCAAGCTAGCTGCAAGCAGGTAGGTTCGCTTCTTCTCCCCTTAGTCCCTCGTTGCAGTGAGCCTGTTGCCAGCAGGTCTCACTGTAAAATAAAAAACCTAAAATATACTTTCTTCTAAGAGCTCAGGAGAGCCCCTAGTGTGCATCCAGCTCGGCCGGGCACAAAAATCTAACTGAGGCTTGGAGGAGGGTCATAGTGAGAGGAGCCAGTGCACACCAGGTAGTCTAAAAGCTTTCTTTTAGTTGTGCCCAGACTCCTGCGGAGCCACTATTCCCCATGTTCCTTTCGGAGTTCCCAGCATCCACTAGGACGTTAGAGAAATAATGGATAAATATATACGGGGAACTGAAGAATAATATATAGAATTTTGGGCAGTATTATCATTTTAATGAGACTAACCCTGCCAGACACTGTCAATGGAAGCTTACACCAAGTCTTAGATTTGCACGCAACCTGCTGCATGATCAGGTCAAGATTTAAAGGGATTTAATCAGAAGGGTCATTAGTTATTTGAACCCCGAGGTATTTAAATTGTGTTGTCCAACATAGTGGCAAGGAGATTATAGGAGCAGTAGGAGGGGGGCCTATTACTGGCATAATGTATGATTTAGACCAGTTAATATGAAGACCCGAGTAGGCACCGAAGCTCTCGATCACTCGCAACAGAATGGGCATAGACTTGGCGTAATCCTGCAAAAACAACAACATGTCGTCAGCGTAGAGAGCAATCCTGTCCTCTTGAGGGCCCGTACGTATTCCCACAATATCCGGGTGCGATCTTAACAAACAGGCCAAGGGCTCAATGGCCAAGGCAAACAGTGTGGGGGATATAGGGCAACCCTGTCTAGTGCCACGAGACAATTGAAAGGAGGGAGATACATAGCCATTCACCAAGATCCTGGCACTCGGATGTTGGTATAGTAGTTTAGTCTATCTTATAAAGTTAGGCCCGAAACCCATACAATTCAAGACCTCCCATAAATAAGCCCATTCAATGCTGTCAAACGCTTTGGCCGCGTCCAACGAGACCACAGCCGAGTTAGAAGGGAAATCATGCGGGATTTGTAAGATGGTATATAATCTACGTAAGTTAATAGACGTGGACATCCCTGGCATGAAGCCAGTCTGATCCGGGTGAATGATGGAGGTGATCACTGTGTTAAGCCGTACTGCCAAAATCTTTGCCAGGATCTTAGCATCAGTGGGAATCAGAGATATCGGCCTATAGGAGTCCGGAAACCTAGGGTCCTTTCCAGACTTCGGGATCACTATAATAACAGCCTCTGACATAGAAGGGGGAAGTTCATTATTAGCGAAAATGTCTAATTATAAGGCATGGAGCCTGGGCCCAAAAAAATCAATATGAGTTTTGTATACTTCAGAGGGAATTCCATCACATCCCGGAGCCTTGCCATTAGGAGACATACCAATAGCCGCAGTCACCTCCTCTAGCGTCAAAGGCACCTCCAGTACCTCACGTTCCTCAGAGGAGAGTGCGGGTAGGGGAATACTCTTCAAATAATGGCAGAGATCTAGTGCAGAGCATATCAATTGTGAACTATAAACACCAGTATAATAAGATGAAATAACTGCGCAATGTCCGGTGTGGTGTCAACAAGGGAGCCATCACTGTCGGACATTTGGGTGATCATTGTCCCAGGGCGATCGTGATGTATCAGGCGGGCCAATAGGTTACCAGGCCTATCAGCCTCCATATAAATATTAGTAGCCCTAAACAGGAGAGAACGTGAGTTTTTATCAGATAGATGGGCCAGCCAAGCCAATTGAGCCACCAACCAGCGTGCTTTTAGCTCAGGGGTGCCATTAATCAAGTATTGGGATTCCAGATCCCTGGCATCACTCTCAAGGGCCTTTTCCCTCTCTCTACATGATATTTTGTGAGCTGCTATACGTCCAATATACGTACCCCTCAAAAACGCCTTAAATGAATCCCAGACCATCATCCCCGGGGCTGATCCTATATTGTCATTGAAGTACCCCCCCCCCCCCCCACTGAGTCTCCAGGTCACAGCAGTCACCTATTTGAGTCAGCCAAGAAGGGTGCAACTTCCAGTAAGATTGTCCCCTCTGGCTCTCCACAGCAAGAGTCAATAACAAAGGGGAGTGGTCAGAAATTCCCCGGGCCTCGTAGTGGACGTCAGTGACTATAGGGAGAAGGACGGGAGACAATAGGATCAGGTCGATTCTGGAAAAGGAGCCATGTGTGCTGGAAAAACATGAGAACTGGCGGGTTGCAGGGTGTCGGAGCCTCCACACATCCACCCACAGCAAAGTATTCAAAAAATCAGCAAACTTAGTAGAACCACTACCCACCACAGCAGCCCGCGGAGAGTGCGACCTATCTAAAGACAAATCCAGTATATTTTTTAAAATCACCCAGACAGATCACCGGGGTACAAGGAGAAAAAGCCATGATGGAGGCGGCCTGCTGCAACACATCATACGAAAAAGGGGGGGGGGGACGTATACCGCTAGAATGTAATAGGGCTGGGAGCTCAGCCTACAGTCAAGAAATACAAATCTAACGTATGGGTCGGTTTTGACCGATAGTAACTCAAATTGCACCGACTTTTTAATCAGAACCGACACACCCCTGGAAAAAGAGGAATGAGAAGCATGATAGGCCCACCCCACCCAAGGCCTTCGTAGAGATAACAACCTATTTCCCTCCAAGTGGGTCTCACTGAGACATGCAATGTCCGGGTCGTATTTCCTTAGCATATTCAAAACTAGGGAGCGTTTGATCTTATTGTTCAAACCACGGACATTCCATGCCAGAAATTTCAGATTAATCATGACCCCAGGTGAACTCTATGTGCCACAACGGATAGACGTCCCATCAAATATACCTGAAGGTCAACACTAAGAGCAATAGCAATATATATCATATACAAGCCCTGAATTGTAAGCCATATCATCCGATACACCAAGCATACTCCCTGCATCAGAAAATATACAGATATGAAAAATAACAAACTGAAGAAAGAAAAAAAAGAGCAAAAGGAACCGCAACTGGCAGTTCCCCAACTACCACCCCCCTCCCCGTATACCACCCCGAACACCAGCATACTTAAATCCCAAACATCCAACCCCAACTACCAAGAACTAAAAACTAAATTCTCAGCAAAACCCTTTAACCAAAACTAATCAGAAGTGAAAAGTCTTGAGCCACCAAAGCAAGGGGGGGCTCCCCGAACTATGGTCATCTCCTCCGGTAGTCAAAAAACCCAGCACAGTCAACGTAGGGAGTCAGTCTGGAGCCAGCTGAGGAGCACCCGGTGCATATCCGTCCAACCATTGGGCCGCCTCTCTAGGAGAATTAAAGAACTTGGTCTCCCCGTCCGCCACGACCCGGAGCCGAGATGGAAACAGCATGGAGTATGAGAGATTGAGGTCCCTGAGACGTCGTTTAATAGGCATAAACTGGGCTCAGTCTTTCTGGACGTCTGCAGCAAAGTCTGGGAAAGCTGACACCCTGACTCCATTCCGGACAAGGGGGCCCTTCGTGCGACCCAGGCGGAGAACCGAGTCACGATCCTTATAATGCAGAAATTTGGCTATGAGCGTGCGAGGAGGGGCACCAGGAGGTAACGGACGAGATGGTATCCTATGTGCACGCTCCACCGTGAACTGGGCCGTAAAGGATTCAGCGCCGTACATCTCCGTAAGCCATGATTCGAGAAAGTCCTCCGGATGAGAGCCCTCCTCTTTCTCAGGCAGGCCCACAAATCGTACATTATTTCTACGTAGCCGGCCCTCCATGTCTAGAAGCTTGGTTTGAAGGGAGGAAACCTGCTGGGTCACCGCGGACACAGACTGTTTTAGGGGGCCACACATATCTTCCAAATTGGAGACGCGTGTCTACGCCTCACCCACTCTCTAACGGATACGCTGAACATCTTGTCGGAGTAAGGAAAGATCACACTGCACCTTCTCCATCTTATCTGAAAGACGCTGTTCACTGCCCGCTATAGCCTCCAGCACTTGTTGAAGAGATGGTGCTGCGGGTGCCGTAGGGGAGTCGGCAGCAGTCGCAGATGGGGAGCATGAGTGGGTTGGAGAGGCACCCTGAGAAGGGGCCAGCGATGCCCGGGGGTTAGGTTGTCTAGCAAACCTCTCCAACCTGGCCGCAGCTGTACGCTGGCCGTCTTTAACCATGATGAACAAGAGGTATTTATAAGCAGCCCCGATTGGCACTCAATATAGAAGTGTAGACAGAAGCCGACAGCAGCGAGGTTGTAAGTATTCAGTACCGGTAAAACAGCCGTGTCCGACCTTTAGGTTAATAAATCAATGGAGAGGAAAGTGCAGCAGTGTCTGAAAATAGAAGTGAAGGCAATACTAAGGAGGAACCAGCCTGCACCAGGGTCCCAGGAGGCAGTGTCAGGATATTATTAAGTAATATACTATAAGTCATAAGTCAGTATAGCAGTATAGACAGCTCAGGAGTGTAAGCAGCCCCTGCAGGTCTGGAAGGCAGAGCTGTGCAGTGAGGCTGTCTGTGGGATTGCACCCAAAATGGCCGCCGGGCTCACAGGCCTTCTCCCCTTCCCCAGGAGTACCTGCTGCCTCTTCTGGGCCAGAGAGCTTCGGGTCACAGCCAGCCAGAAGCAGGAGGGGTATCTGCGTCCCCCCAGGTGTCCTATGGAGCCAGGCAGCGCCCCGCATCCGCCGATCAGGCTCCGGGAGCCGCGCGTCCGAATGCGCCAAAATCGAGGCCGGGGATCCGGAGGAGGCGCAGGCCGCAAATCCGGAAGTTGTCCGCCGCGGTCAGCCAGCTCGCGGAGACCGCGAATAAGGGTGCCTGCCGCTGCTCAGAGGTGAGCGGACAGCAGCAATGGTGGGTAGACGCTCCGGAGGGGATCAGGATGAGTGCAGGAGTTATTTAGCCGGGGAGCTCCCGGGATCTGCTGCTTATGCCGTTGCTGCCGTGGCCACGCCCCCTGTTTTCCTAATTTGAGCCGTTCTGGCGACATAGATTTTCAAAGTCCTGACCACATCGAGAGACTTCGATTCCGCCAAGGCGTCAGTAACCACTGGCACCACAATAGGCTGGTTTACGTGAAACAATGAAACCACTTTTGGCAGAAATTGCTGATGAGTCCTCAACTCTGCTCTATCAGCATGGAAGATTAAATAGGGGCTTTTGTGAGACAAAGCCGCCAATTCAGATACCCGCCTTTCAGATGCCAAGGCCAACAACATGACTACTTTCCAAGTAAGGAATTTTAACTCAACCTTACGCAAAGGTTCAAACCAATGAGATTGCAGGAACTGCAACACCACATTCAGATCCCATGGTGCCACTGGGGGCACAAAGGGAGGTTGGATGTGTAGTACGCCTTTCACGAAGGTCTGAACTTCTGGAAGGGAGGCCAATTCTTTCTGAAAGAAAATTGACAAGGCCGAAATTTGTACTTTAATTGAGCCCAACTTTAGGCCCGCATCCACACCTGCTTGCAAAAAATGGAGCAAACGCACCTAGCTGAAATTCCTCCGTAGGAGCCTTCTTGGATTCACACCAAGACACATATTTCCTCCAAATACGGTGGTAATGCTTTGCGTTACTTCTTTTCTAGCCTGAAGAAGTGTGGGAATGACTTCACTGGGAATACCCTTCCGGGCTAGGATTTGGCGTTCAACCGCCATGCCATCAAACGCAGCCGTGGTAAGTCTTGATACATGCACGGTCCTTGTTGTAACAGGTCCTCTCGTAGAGGAAGAGGCCAGGGATCTTCTATGAGTAATTCCTGAAGATCGGGATACCAGGCCGTCCTTGGCCAGTCTGGAACAATGAGTATCGCCTGAACCCTTGTTCTTCTTATCATCTTTATCACCTTTGGAATGTGTGGAAGTGGAGGGAACACATATACTGACGGAAAAACCCACGGTGTCAATAGGGCGTCCACCGCCATTGCTTGAGGGTCCCTTGACCTGGAACAATATCTCTGAAGTTTCTTGTTGAGGCGGGACGCCATCATGTTTATTTGAGGAATTCCTCAACGACTTGTCACTTCTGCAAAGACCTCTTGATGAAAACCCCACTCTCCTGGATGGAGATCGTGTCTGCTGAGGAAGTCTGCTTCCCAGTTGTCCACTCCTGGAATGAAGACCGCTGACAGAGCGCTTGCATGTTTTTCCGCCCAGCGAAGAATTTTCGCGGCCTCGGCCATTGCCGCTCTGCTCTTTGTTCCGCCCTGGCGGTTTATGTACGCCACTGCTGTTATGTTGTCTGACTGAATCAAGACGGGCAGACCGCGAAGAAGATGCTCCGCTTGCAGAATGCCGTTGTAAATGGCCCTTAATTCCAGAATGTTTATGTGCAGACAAGCTTCCTGGCTTGACCATTTTCCCTGAAAATTTCTCCCCTGTGTGACTGCTCCCCAGCCTCAGAGACTTGCATCTGTGGTCACCAGGATCCAATCCTGAATCCCGAACCTGCGTCCCTCCAGAAGGTGAGAACTGTGCAGCCACCACAGAAGGGAGATCCTGGTCCTGGAAGATAAGAATATTTTCCGGTGCATGTCCAGGTGAGACCCGGACCACTTGTCCAGCAGGTCCCACTGAAACACCCTGGCATGGAACCTGGCATACTGAATGGCCTCATAGGCCGCCACCATCTTCCCCAGCAACCGAGTGCATTGAAGAATCAACACTCTTGCCGGTTTCAGAATCTATTTTACCATGTTCTGTATTTCCAGAGCCTTTTCCACTGGAAGAAAAAATAAGAATTTACTTACCGATAATTCTATTTCTCGTAGTCCGTAGTGGATGCTGGGAACTCCGTAAGGACCATGGGGAATAGCGGCTCCGCAGGAGACAGGGCACATCTAAAGAAAGCTTTAGGATCACCTGGTGTGCACTGGCTCCTCCCCCTATGACCCTCCTCCAAGCCTCAGTTAGGATACTGTGCCCGGACGAGCGTACACAATAAGGAAGGATTTTGAATCCCGGGTAAGACTCATACCAGCCACACCAATCACACTGTACAACTTGTGATCTGAACCCAGTTAACAGCATGATAATAGAGAAGCCTCTATAAAAGATGGCTCACTACAACAATAACCCGAATTTTTTGGTAACAATAATTATGTACCAGTATTGCAGACAATCCGCACTTGGGATGGGCGCCCAGCATCCACTACGGACTACGAGAAATAGAATTATCGGTAAGTAAATTCTTATTTTCTCTGACGTCCTAGTGGATGCTGGGAACTCCGTAAGGACCATGGGGATTATACCAAAGCTCCCAAACGGGCGGGAGAGTGCGGATGACTCTGCAGCACCGAATGAGAGAACTCCAGGTCCTCCTCAGCCAGGGTATCAAATTTGTAGAATTTTACAAACGTATTTGCTCCTGACCAAGTAACTGCTCGGCAAAGTTGTAAAGCCGAGACCCCTCGGGCAGCTGCCCAAGATGAGCCCACCTTCCTTGTGGAGTGGGCATTTTAAGATTTTTGGCTGTGGCAGGCCTGCCACAGAATGTGCAAGCTGAATTGTACTACAAATCCAACGAGCAATAGTCTGCTTAGAAGCAGGAGCACCCAGTTTGTTGGGTGCATACAGGATAAACAGCGAGTCAGATTTTCTGACTCCAGCCGTCCTGGAAACATATATTTTCAGGGCCCTGACCACGTCAAGCAACTTGGAATCCTCCAAGTCCTTAGTAGCCGCAGGTACCACAATAGGTTGCTTCATGTGAAATGCAGAAACCACCTTAGGTAGAAATTGAGGACAAGTCCTCAATTCTGCCCTGTCAGAATGAAATATTAAATAAGGGCTTTTATATGATAAAGCCGCCAATTCTGACACACGCCTGGCTGAAGCCAGGGCTAACAGCATCGTCACCTTCCATGTGAGATATTTTAAGTCCACAGTGGTGAGTGGTTCAAACCAATGTGACTTTAGGAAACTCAACACAACATTGAGATCCCAAGGTGCCACTGGAGGCACAAAAGGAGGCTGTATATGCAGTACCCCTTTTACAAATGTCTGAACTTCAGGCACTGAAGCCAGTTCCTTTTGGAAGAAAATCGACAGGGCCGAAATTTGAACCTTAATGGACCCTAATTTTAGGCCCATAGACAGTCCTGTTTGCAGGAAATGGAGGAAACGACCCAGTTGAAATTCCTCTGTAGGGGCCTTCTTGGCCTCCCACCACGCAACATATTTTCGCCAAATGCGGTGATAATGTTTTGCGGTTACGTCCTTCCTGGCCTTGACCAGGGTAGGGATGACTTCATCTGGAATGCCTTTTTCCTTCAGGATCCGGCGTTCAACCGCCAAGCCGTCAAACGCAGCCGCGGTAAGTCTTGGAACAGACAAGGCCCCTGCTGGAGCAGGTCCTTTCTTAGAGGTAGAGGCCACGGTTCGTCCGTGAGCATCTCTTGAAGTTCCGGATACCAAGTCCTTCTTGGCCAATCCGGAACCACGAGTATAGTTCTTACTCCTCTCCTTCTTATGATTCTCAGTACTTTTGGTATGAGAGGCAGAGGAGGGAACACATACACTGACTGGTACACCCACGGTGTTACCAGAGCGTCCACCGCTATTGCCTGAGGGTCCCCTGACCTGGCGCAATATCTGTCTAGTTTTTTGTTTAGACGGGACGCCATTATGTCCACCTTTGGTTTTTCCCAACGGTTTACAATCAGGTGGAAGACTTCTGGGTGAAGTCCCCACTCTCCCGGGTGAAGGTCGTGTCTGCTGAGGAAGTCTGCTTCCCAGTTGTCCACTCCCGGAATGAACACTGCTGACAGTGCTATCACATGATTTTCCGCCCAGCGAAGAATCCTTGCAGCTTCTGCCATTGCCCCCCTGCTTCCCGTGCCGCCCTGTCTGTTTACGTGGGCGACTGACGTGATGTTGTCCGATTGGATCAATACCGCCTGACCCTGAAGCAGGGGTTTCGCTTGACTTAGGGCATTGTAAATGGCCCTTAGTTCCAGAATGTTTATATGAAGAGATGTCTCCAGGCTTGACCATAAGCCCTGGAAATTCCTTCCCTGTGTGACTGCTCCCCAGCCTCGCAGGCTGGCATCCCTGGCCACCAGGACCCAGTCCCGAATGCCGAATCTGCGGCCCTCTAGAAGATGAGCACTCTGCAACCACCACAGGAGGGATACCCTTGTCCCCGGTGACAGGGTTATCCGCTGAAGCATCTGAAGATGCGACCCGGACCATTTGTCCAGTAGGTTCCACTGGAAAGTCTTGCGTGGAATCTGCCGAATGGGATTGCTTCGTAGGAAGCCACCATTTTTACCCAGAACCCTTGTGCATTGATGCACTGAGACTTGGTTCGGTTTTAGGAGGTTCCTGTCGGATAACTCCCTGGCTTTCTCCTTCGGGAGAAACACCTTCTTTCTGGACTGTGTCCAGGATCATCCCTAGGAACAGAAGACAAGTCGTCGGAACCAGCTGCGATTTTGGAATATTGAGAATCCAATCGTGCTGCCGCAACACTACCTGATATAGTGCTACACCGATCTCCAACTGTTCCCTGGATCTTACCCTTATCAGGGAATCGTCCAAGTAACGGATAACTAAAATTCCCTTCCTTCGAAGGAATATCATCATTACGGTCATTACTTCAGTAAAGACCGGGGGTGCCGTGGACCATCCCTACGGCAGCGTCCGAACTGATAGTGACAGTTCTGTACCATAACCTGAAATACCCTTGGTGAGAAGGGTAAATTTTGACATGAAGGTAAGCATCCTTGATGTCCCGAGACATCATGTAGACCCCTTCTTCCAGGTTTGCAATCACTGCTCTGAGTGACTCAATTTTGAATTTGAACCTCTGTATGCAAGTGTTCAAAGATTTTAGATTTTAGATTTTAAAATCGGTCTCACCGAGCCGTCTGGCTTCGGTACCACAATAGTGTGGAATAATACCCCGTTCCCTGTTGCAGGAGGGGTACCTTGATTATCACCTGCTGGGAATACAGCTTGTGAATGGTTTCCAAAACTGCCTCCCTGTCAGCGGGAGACGTCGGTAAAACAGACCTTTGGAAACGGCGAGGGGGATACGTCTCGAATTCCAATTTGTACCCCTGAAATATTACCTGAAGGATCCAGGGGTCTACTTGCGAGTGAGCCCACTGCGCACTGAAATTCATTGAGAACGGGACCCCACCGTGCCTGAACTTGTAAAGCCCTAGCGTCATACTGAGGGCTTGGCAGAGGCGGAAAAGAGTTTCTGTTCCTTGGAACTGGCTGATCTCTGCAGCCATTTTCCTCTCCCTCTGTCACGAGCAGAAAAGAGGAACCCTTTTGTCCGCTTGCCAACCAGGCCTGCGCCTGATAATACGGCGTCTTATTTTGAGAGGCGACCTGGGGTACATCCCCTCTTTTAAGGCAATACTTCCAAATGCCGTTTGGAATCCGCATCACCTGACCACTTTACTGGTATAATTGGACAACGCACTTATACTTGATGCCAGTTGGCAAATATTCCGCTGTGCATCATGCATATATAGAAATGCATCTTTTAATTGCTCTATAGGCAATAATATACTGTCCTTATCTAGGATATCATATTTCCAGTCAGGGAATCCGACCACGCCAACCCAGCACTGCACATCCAGGCTGAGGCGATTGCTGGTCGCAGTATAACACCAGTATGTGTGTAAATACATTTTAGGATACCCTCCTGCTTTCTATCAGCAGGATCCTTAAGGGCGGCCATCTCAAGAGAGGGTAGAGCCCATGTTCTTACAAGCGTGTGAGCGCCTTATCCCCCCTAGGGGGTGTTTCCCAACGCACCCTAACTTCTGGCGGGAAAAGGTATACTGCCAATAACTTTTTAGAAATTATCAATTGTTATCGGGGGGAAACCCACGCATTTTATTTCTCAGATTCAGGAAAACTACAGGAAGTTTTTCCTCACCAACATAATACCCCTTTTTTTTTTGGTGGTATTCATATTATCAGAAAAGTGTAAACTTTTTTCATTGCCTCAATCATGCAATGTGTGGCCCTATTTGGAAATCACGGTTGTCTCTTCACCGTCGACACAGGAGTCAGTATCCGTGTCGGCGTCTGTATCTGAGGTAACGGGCGCTTTAGAGCCCCTATATGAGACGTCTGGACATGCACAAGTTGAGTAGCCGGCTGTCTCATGTCAACCACTGTCTTTTATACAAAGCTGACACTGTCACGCAATTTCCACAGTACATCCACTCAGGTGTCGACCCCCCAGGGGGTGACAACACTATTACAGACACTCTACTCCGTCTCCTCATCATTTTTCTCCTCATACATGTCGACACAAACGTACCGACACACAGCACACACACAGGGAATGCTCTGATAGAGGACAGGACCCCACTAGCCCTTTGGGGAGACAGAGGGAGAGTTTGCCAGCACACACCAGAGCGCTATATATATACAGGGATAACCTTATATAAGTGTTTTTCCCTTTATAGCTGCTGTATTGTTTATACTGCGCCTAATTTGTGCCCCCCTCTCTTTTTTAACCCCTTTCTGTAGTGTAGTGACTGCAGGGGAGAGCCAGGGAGCTTCCCTCCAACTGAGCTGTGAGGGAAAATGGCGCCAGTGTGCTGAGGAGATAGGCTCCGCCCCTTTCTCGGCGTCCTTATCATCCGTTTTCTTGTATGTTTGGCAGGGGTTAAATGCATCCATATAGCCCAGGAGTTATATGTGATGCATTTATTTTAGCCATAAAAGGTTTTCTAACGATTTATTGCGTCTCAGGGCGCTGCCCCCCCAGCGCCCTGCACCCTCAGTGACCGGAGTGTGAAGTGTGCTGAGAGCAATGGCGCACAGCTGCGGTGCTGTGCGCCTACCTTTATCTGAAGACAGGAAAGTCTTCTGCCGCCGATTTTTCCGGACCTCTTCGCTCTTCTGGCTCTGTAAGGGGGCCGGCGGCGCGGCTCCGGTGACCCATCCAGGCTGAACCTGTGATCGTCCCTCTGGAGCTAATGTCCAGTAGCCTAAGAAGCCCAATCCACTCTGCACGCAGGTGAGTTCGCTTCTTCTCCCCTTAGTCCCTCGATGCAGTGAGCCTGTTGCCAGCAGGTCTCACTGAAAATAATAAACCTAAACTAAAACTTTCACAAAGAGCTCAGGAGAGCCCCTAGTGTGCACCCTTCTCGTCGGGCACAGAAAATCTAACTGAGGCTTGGAGGAGGGTCATAGGGGGAGGAGCCAGTGCACACCAGGTGATCCTAAAGCTTTCTTTAGATGTGCCCTGTCTCCTGCGGAGCCGCTATTCCCCATGGTCCTTACGGAGTTCCCAGCATCCACTAGGACGTCAGAGAAACTCCCTGTAATTCTGTATCCAGAATCATACCCAGGAACGACAGCCGTGTTGTCGGAACCAACTGTAATTTTGGCAAGTTTAGGAGCCAACCATGTTGTTGCAGAATCATCAGAGAATGTGCAACGTTTTTCAGCAATTGTTCCTTGGATCTCGCCTTTAAGAGGAGATCGTCCAAGTACGGGATAATTGTGACTCCCTGCTTGCGCAGGAGAACCATCATTTCCGCCATAACCTTGGTGAAAATCCTCGGAGCCGTGGACAGACCAAACGGCAACGTCTGAAATTGGTAATGACAATCCTGAACAGCAAACCTCAGGTAAGCCTGATGCGGAGGATATATGGGGACGTGTAAGTAGGCATCCTTTATGTCGACTGACACCATAAAATCCCCCTCCTCCAGACTGGAGATCACTGCTCGGAGAGATTCCATCTTGAATTAGAATTTTTTTAGAAAGAAATTGAGGGATTTTAGGTTCACAATCGGTCTGACCGAGCCATCCGGCTTCGGTACCACAAACAGACTCGAATAAAAACCCTCCCCCTGTTGTGACGGGGGTACCGTGACAATGATTTGATTTTGACACAGCTTTAGTATCGCAGCGCATACAACCTCTCTTTCTGGAAGAGAAGCTGGCAAGGCCGATTTGAAAAATCGGTGAGGGGGCACGTCCTGAAACTCTAATTTGTACCCTTGGTCTACTATTTCTAATATCCAAGGATCCAGGTGCGAGCGAACCCAGACCTGACTGAAGAGTTTGAGACGTGCCCCCACTGGAGCGGACTCCCGCAGAGGAGCCCCAGTGTCATGCGGTGGATTTGGTAGAAGCCGGAGAGGACTTCTGTTCTTGGGTACTTCTCTCGCACCAAGGAAGGAGGATCCTCGTCCTTTTTTGTATTTATTGGGCCGAAAGGACTGCATCTGATAGGGGCGTTTTCTTTGGTTGCGCAGAAACATAAGGCAAAAATGACGACTTACCCGCGGTAGCCGTAGATACCAGGTCAGTGAGTGTGTCACCAAACAAGACACTACCGTTAAAACGGCAGAGACCCCATAGCCTTTTTCGAGTCAGCATCAGCATTCCATTGATGAATCCACAATGCCCTCCTGGCCGAGACTGCCATGGCATTGGCCCTTGATCCCAAAAGGCCAATATCCCTTGCAGCTTCTTTTAAATATGCTGCAGTGTGCCTGATATGACCCAGAGTCAAAAGCACGTTATCCCTGTCCAGGGTATCTATCTCAGATGACAAGTTATCTGCCCACTTTTCAATAGCGCTACTCACCCATGCCGAAGCAACGGCAGGCCTGAGTAGCGAACCTGTAGTGACATAAATGGATTTTAGTGTATTTTCCTGCTTACGATCCGCAGGATCCTTTAGGGCTGCCGTGTCAGGAGACGGAAGAGCCACCTTCTTGGACAGACGCGACAAAGCTTTGTCCACTGTGGGGGTTGACTCCCACTTTTCCCTGTCCCCAGAGGGGAACGGATATGCCACTGGAATTCTTTTGGGAACCTGTACCTTCTTGTCAGGATTTTCCCAAGCCTTTTCAAAAAGAGCGTTCAGTTCATGAGAGGGAGGAAACGATACCTCAGGTTTCTTTCCTTTAAACATACAGACCCTTGTATCAGGAACAGCAGGGTCCTCAGTGATATGTAATACGTCTTTTATTGCCACAATCAGATACTGAATACTCTTAGCCAGTTTAGGATTCAATCTGGCATCACTATAGTCGACACTGGAATCAGAGTCTGTGTCGGTATCTGTATCTGCTATCTGGGTAAATGCACGTTTCTGTGACCCCAAAGGGATCTGAGCTTGAGACAATGCATCCTCCATGGATTTCCTCCATGTCTGGTTCTTAGACTCAGATTTATCTAATTTCTTAGTCAACCGAGCCACATTTGCATTCAAAACACTCAACATATTTACCCAATCAGCAGTCGGCGGTGCCGACAGGGTCACTCCCACCGCTTTTTATGTCCCCACTCCGGCTTCCTCCTGGGAAGAGCACTCAGCCTCAGACATGTCGACACACACGTACCGACACCCACAATCACACTGGGCTATAGGGGACAGACCCACAGGAAAGCCTGTTTGAGAGACCCAGAGGGAGTTTGCCAGCTCACAACCCAGCGCCTATCCCGGTACTGAAACCTTATATTCAATGCCTCAGACCTGTTAGCGCTTTCATAATAAAGATAATAGCACCAAATTTACTGTGCCCCCCCATTTTGCACCCTGTTACTTGTCTGCAGCTTCTGTGAAGAGAAAATGGCGCTGGTCAGAGCTGTGAGGGCTAAGCCATGCCCCCTCACTGGCGCACTTCAGTCTCGCTTATTTTAACATTTTTATACTGGCGGGGCCCGGGGGTCTATATTGAGTGCCTAGGCACTTTTCATATAACTTTTGCCAGTTACTTTCAGGTCCACATGCTGCCCAGGGCGCCCCCCCCCCCCCCCCCTGCACCCTGTCAGTGCCGCTGTGTGTTTGGGAACATGACGCGCAGCGCGACCGCTGCGCGGTACCTCAGGACCTGAAGTCTTCTGCCGTCACTGAAGTCTTCGTTTCTTCTTTTACTCACCCGGGTTCTTTTTTCTGGCTCTGCAAGGGGGGGGTGACGGCACGGCTCCGGGAACGAGCAGCTAGGCGAACCAAGTGATCGAACCCTCTGGAGCTAATGGTGTCCAGTAGCCTAAGAAGCAGAGCCTTTGAACTCACAGAAGTAGGTCTGCTTCTCTCCCCTCAGTCCCTCGAAGCAGGGAGCCTGTTGCCAGCAGAGCTCCCTGAACATAAAAAAACCTAACATAAGTCTTTTTTCAGAGAAACTCAGTAGAGCTCCCCTGTGTGTGACCAGTCTCCCTGGGCACAGAATCTAACTGGAGTCTGGAGGAGGGGCATTGAGGGAGGAGCCAGTTCACACCCCTTTTAAAGTCTTAAAGTGCCCATGTCTCCTGTGGATCCCGTCTATACCCCATGGTTCTTGAAGCATCCCCAGCATCCTCTAGGACGTATGAGAAATAGAAACTGTTATTGACAATCATGTTTTTCATCACTGTCCTTATCACCCTCATTATTGTTTTGTTATTGGAATATGCATATGTCTGTGATTAGATTGATTGTCCTATTGAATTACTAAATGTTCCAGTATATTGTAAGCTATGGTCAACTGTGATTTGCTAATCTTCTTTAATGCCACCTTATTCTGGTGATTGTGTAATTTTTGCCAAATAACTAATCATCCTCTTTAATTCAGAGTTCTTTGCAGCTCAATAAAAAGACATCCTGTTGGAATTGCTGTGTATACATTCCTGTTGAGTATCAATCTATCCTACCTCTCTGAGCAAGGTACTAAGGACAAGGGCCCTCATTCCGAGTTGTTCGCTCGCTAGCTGCTTTTTAGCAGCATTGCACACAGGGCTGCCATCAGAAATTGTGGGGCCCGGGACTGACAAAATAGGCAAGGCCCCCCACCCGCCAGATGGAGTATGGACAATCACTAGAGAAGCATTAGAGGAGGGACCCACCATGGCACAGCTTTACCAGAGCACTAACTTCCCTCCCTACTTATCACAGCATTTGCCTAAGCAGTGCGTGCGGATATTGGCACATGTGTGCATTCCACTCACAGCTCCCACTGTCACCAATCAGATAAACACGCTCACCCACATGCCCATCGCACTAATTTATGGGCACTTTCTCCAACAATGGGCTGTTTGCCCATTTCAGCAGTGCACTTGAGATACACGTGTCCAAGTCTGTGATGGCCGCTGTCCTAGGACACAGTGAAATAGACAAAAAGCAAGAAAAGATGTGTACATTGAGGAAAAAAAACATAGCAGGAAAAAAGAAGGAAGAGAGAGGAATAAAAGTGGTGAGAGAGAAAAAGTATTTTAGGGGGAGACCAAGAGGGAGAGAGAAAGAGACAGGGGAAAGGAGGCAAAACAGACCAGGGGGGGGGTTGGAGAGGGGGAGAGAGAGACCAAGGGCAGGGATATGGTAGGATAAGAGAAGGAGAGAGAGAGAGCTTCAATGTTGAGATAACGTAGATGTTATAGTCACAGGGCTTGTGGACACTATCCTTAAGGCACCACCAGATATTTCATATTCTCACCATACTAAGGGATGTAGTCGGGTTCCCAGCGGTCAGAATACAGACGCCAGAATCCCGACTGCCAGAATGCCGGCAGCAAGCCACCGAGCCCGCTAGGGGCTTCATTACACTCGCCCCCCTGTTGGCATTTTGGCAGTCGGGATCCCGGCGTCAGTATTCTGACCGCCGAGATCCCATATCCAACCCATTGCTAATGTAGTGAAGGTTTGGAAGATACACATACACCTAGCTCACACGCCTGACATACGCACACAGTGACTCGGACACTGATCAAGCTCACACACCTGACATACATGCACAGTGACACTGACCAAACTCTCACACACAGTGACACTGACACTGACCAGGCACATTCACGCACAGTGACACTGACCAAACTCTCACACACAGTGACACTGACACTGACCAAACTCTCACACACAGTGACACTGACACTGACCAAACTCTCACACACAGTGACACTGACACTGACCAAACTCTCACACACAGTGACACTGACACTGACCAAACTCTCACACACAGTGACACTGACCAAACTCTCACACACAGTGACACTGACCAGGCACATTCACGCACACAGAGCCGTCTTAACAGCAGTGTGGGCCCCTGGGCACAGCAATGCATTGGGCCCCCTACCCATGCTCCAGCGGTAGGGGTGGGAGGAGCTATCAGCAGCAGCTTTGATGTCCCGCGGGCAGTAGGGGGTGTTCTATCTTCTGCTCAGCATGTAGGACCAGAAGCAGTGATTTCTGCTAATTACTCCTTTACTGCACAGATTGGCTAAACTGTAGAAGGGGTCATTGTGCTGAATGAAGAAGCCCTGGTACTAGAGATGAGCGCCTGAAATTTTTCGGGTTTTGTGTTTTGGTTTTGGGTTCGGTTCCGCGGCCGTGTTTTGGGTTCGAACGCGTTTTGGCAAAACCTCACCGAATTTTTTTTGTCGGATTCGGGTGTGTTTTGGATTCGGGTGTTTTTTTCAAAAAACACTAAAAAACAGCTTAAATCATAGAATTTGGGGGTCATTTTGATCCCAAAGTATTATTAACCTCAAAAACCATAATTTACACTCATTTTCAGTCTATTCTGAATACCTCACACCTCACAATATTATTTTTAGTCCTAAAATTTGCACCGAGGTCGCTGTGTGAGTAAGATAAGCGACCCTAGTGGCCGACACAAACACCGGGCCCATCTAGGAGTGGCACTGCAGTGTCACGCAGGATGTCCCTTCCAAAAAACCCTCCCCAAACAGCACATGACGCAAAGAAAAAAAGAGGCGCAATGAGGTAGCTGTGTGAGTAAGATTAGCGACCCTAGTGGCCGACACAAACACCGGGCCCATCTAGGAGTGGCACTGCAGTGTCACGCAGGATGTCCCTTCCAAAAAACCCTCCCCAAACAGCACATGACGCAAAGAAAAAAAGAGGCGCAATGAGGTAGCTGACTGTGTGAGTAAGATTAGCGACCCTAGTGGCCGACACAAACACCGGGCCCATCTAGGAGTGGCACTGCAGTGTCACGCAGGATGTCCCTTCCAAAAAACCCTCCCCAATCAGCACATGATGCAAAGAAAAAGAAAAGAAAAAAGAGGTGCAAGATGGAATTGTCCTTGGGCCCTCCCACCCACCCTTATGTTGTATAAACAAAACAGGACATGCACACTTTAACCAACCCATCATTTCAGTGACAGGGTCTGCCACACGACTGTGACTGATATGACGGGTTGGTTTGGACCCCCCCAAAAAAAGAAGCAATTAATCTCTCCTTGCACAAACTGGCTCTACAGAGGCAAGATGTCCACCTCATCTTCACCCTCCGATATACAAAGCGTAGCCTGCCTAGGAAAGAGTTGGCGTTTGCGAGATGCTGCTACTGGTGCCGCCGCTGCTGTTCTTGCGGCGGGAGTCCATACATCTACCCAGTGGGCTGTCACAGTCATATAGTCCTGACCCTGCCCTGCTCCACTTGTCCACATGTCCGTGGTTAAGTGGACATTGGGTACAACTGCATTTTTTAGGACACTGGTGAGTCTTTTTCTGACGTCCGTGTACATTCTCGGTATCGCCTGCCTAGAGAAGTGGAACCTAGATGGTATTTGGTAACGGGGGCACACTGCCTCAATAAATTGTCTAGTTCCCTGTGAACTAACGGCGGATACCGGACGCACGTCTAACACCAACATAGTTGTCAAGGACTCAGTTATCCGCTTTGCAGTAGGATGACTGCTGTGATATTTCATCTTCCTCGCAAAGGACTGTTGAACAGTCAATTGCTTACTGGAAGTAGTACAAGTGGGCTTACGACTTCCCCTCTGGGATGACCATCGACTCCCAGCGGCAACAACAGCAGCGCCAGCAGCAGTAGGCGTTACACGCAAGGATGCATCGGAGGAATCCCAGGCAGGAGAGGACTCGTCAGAATTGCCAGTGACATGGCCTGCAGGACTATTGGCATTCCTGGGGAAGGAGGAAATTGACACTGAGGGAGTTGGTGGGGTGGTTTGCGTGAGCTTGGTTACAAGAGGAAGGGATTTACTGGTCAGTGGACTGCTTCCGCTGTCACCCAAAGTTTTTGAACTTGTCACTGACTTATTATGAATGCGCTGCAGGTGACGTATAAGGGAGGATGTTCCGAGGTGGTTAACGTCCTTACCCCTACTTATTACAGCTTGACAAAGGGAACACACGGCTTGACACCTGTTGTCCGCATTTCTGGTGAAATACCTCCACACCGAAGAGCTGATTTTTTTGGTATTTTCACCTGGCATGTCAACGGCCATATTCCTCCCACGGACAACAGGTGTCTCCCCGGGTGCCTGACTTAAACAAACCACCTCACCATCAGAATCCTCCTGGTCAATTTCCTCCCCAGCGCCAGCAACACCCATATCCTCCTCATCCTGGTGTACTTCAACACTGACATCTTCAATCTGACTATCAGGAACTGGACTGCGGGTGCTCCTTCCAGCACTTGCAGGGGGCGTGCAAATGGTGGAAGGCGCATGCTCTTCACGTCCAGTGTTGGGAAGGTCAGGCATCGCAACCGACACAATTGGACTCTCCTTGTGGATTTGGGATTTCGAAGAATGCACAGTTCTTTGCTGTGCTGCTTTTGCCAGCTTGAGTCTTTTCATTTTTCTAGCGAGAGGCTGAGTGCTTCCATCCTCATGTGAAGCTGAACCACTAGCCATGAACATAGGCCAGGGCCTCAGCCGTTCCTTGCCACTCCGTGTGGTAAATGGCATATTGGCAAGTTTACGCTTCTCCTCCGACAATTTTATTTTAGGTTTTGGAGTCCTTTTTTTACTGATATTTGGTGTTTTGGATTTGACATGCTCTGTACTATGACATTGGGCATCGGCCTTGGCAGACGACGTTGCTGGCATTTCATCGTCTCGGCCATGACTAGTGGCAGCAGCTTCAGCACGAGGTGGAAGTGGATCTTGATCTTTCCCTAATTTTGGAACCTCAACATTTTTGTTCTCCATATTTTAATAGGCACAACTAAAAGGCACCTCAGGTAAACAATGGAGATGGATGGATTGGATACTAGTATACAATTATGGACGGGCTGCCGAGTGCCGACACAGAGGTAGCCACAGCCGTGAACTACCGCACTGTACTGTGTCTGCTGCTAATATAGACTGGTTGATAAAGAGATAGTATACTCGTAACTAGTATGTATGTATAAAGAAAGAAAAAAAAACCACGGTTAGGTGGTATATACAATTATGGACGGGCTGCCGAGTGCCGACACAGAGGTAGCCACAGCCGTGAACTACCGCACTGTACTGTGTCTGCTGCTAATATATAGACTGGTTGATAAAGAGATAGTATACTCGTAACTAGTATGTATGTATAAAGAAAGAAAAAAAAACCACGGTTAGGTGGTATATACAATTATGGACGGGCTGCCGAGTGCCGACACAGAGGTAGCCACAGCCGTGAACTACCGCACTGTACTGTGTCTGCTGCTAATATATAGACTGGTTGATAAAGAGATAGTATACTCGTAACTAGTATGTATGTATAAAGAAAGAAAAAAAAACCACGGTTAGGTGGTATATACAATTATGGACGGGCTGCCGAGTGCCGACACAGAGGTAGCCACAGCCGTGAACTACCGCACTGTACTGTGTCTGCTGCTAATATATAGACTGGTTGATAAAGAGATAGTATACTCGTAACTAGTATGTATGTATAAAGAAAGAAAAAAAAACCACGGTTAGGTGGTATATACAATTATGGACGGGCTGCCGAGTGCCGACACAGAGGTAGCCACAGCCGTGAACTACCGCACTGTACTGTGTCTGCTGCTAATATATAGACTGGTTGATAAAGAGATAGTATACTCGTAACTAGTATGTATGTATAAAGAAAGAAAAAAAAACCACGGTTAGGTGGTATATACAATTATGGACGGGCTGCCGAGTGCCGACACAGAGGTAGCCACAGCCGTGAACTACCGCACTGTACTGTGTCTGCTGCTAATATATAGACTGGTTGATAAAGAGATAGTATACTCGTAACTAGTATGTATGTATAAAGAAAGAAAAAAAAACCACGGTTAGGTGGTATATACAATTATGGACGGGCTGCCGAGTGCCGACACAGAGGTAGCCACAGCCGTGAACTACCGCACTGTACTGTGTCTGCTGCTAATATATAGACTGGTTGATAAAGAGATAGTATACTCGTAACTAGTATGTATGTATAAAGAAAGAAAAAAAAACCACGGTTAGGTGGTATATACAATTATGGACGGGCTGCCGAGTGCCGACACAGAGGTAGCCACAGCCGTGAACTACCGCACTGTACTGTGTCTGCTGCTAATATATAGACTGGTTGATAAAGAGATAGTATACTCGTAACTAGTATGTATGTATAAAGAAAGAAAAAAAAACCACGGTTAGGTGGTATATACAATTATGGACGGGCTGCCGAGTGCCGACACAGAGGTAGCCACAGCCGTGAACTACCGCACTGTACTGTGTCTGCTGCTAATATATAGACTGGTTGATAAAGAGATAGTATACTCGTAACTAGTATGTATTTATAAAGAAAGAAAAAAAAACCACGGTTAGGTGGTATATACAATTATGGACGGGCTGCCGAGTGCCGACACAGAGGTAGCCACAGCCGTGAACTACCGCACTGTACTGTGTCTGCTGCTAATATATAGACTGGTTGATAAAGAGATAGTATACTCGTAACTAGTATGTATGTATAAAGAAAGAAAAAAAAACCACGGTTAGGTGGTATATACAATTATGGACGGGCTGCCGAGTGCCGACACAGAGGTAGCCACAGCCGTGAACTACCGCACTGTACTGTGTCTGCTGCTAATATATAGACTGGTTGATAAAGAGATAGTATACTCGTAACTAGTATGTATGTATAAAGAAAGAAAAAAAAACCACGGTTAGGTGGTATATACAATTATGGACGGGCTGCCGAGTGCCGACACAGAGGTAGCCACAGCCGTGAACTACCGCACTGTACTGTGTCTGCTGCTAATATATAGACTGGTTGATAAAGAGATAGTATACTCGTAACTAGTATGTATGTATAAAGAAAGAAAAAAAAACCACGGTTAGGTGGTATATACAATTATGGACGGGCTGCCGAGTGCCGACACAGAGGTAGCCACAGCCGTGAACTACCGCACTGTACTGTGTCTGCTGCTAATATATAGACTGGTTGATAAAGAGATAGTATACTCGTAACTAGTATGTATGTATAAAGAAAGAAAAAAAAAACACGGTTAGGTGGTATATACAATTATGGACGGGCTGCCGAGTGCCGACACAGAGGTAGCCACAGCCGTGAACTACCGCACTGTACTGTGTCTGCTGCTAATATATAGACTGGTTGATAAAGAGATAGTATACTCGTAACTAGTATGTATGTATAAAGAAAGAAAAAAAAACCACGGTTAGGTGGTATATACAATTATGGACGGGCTGCCGAGTGCCGACACAGAGGTAGCCACAGCCGTGAACTACCGCACTGTACTGTGTCTGCTGCTAATATATAGACTGGTTGATAAAGAGATAGTATACTCGTAACTAGTATGTATGTATAAAGAAAGAAAAAAAAACCACGGTTAGGTGGTATATACAATTATGGACGGGCTGCCGAGTGCCGACACAGAGGTAGCCACAGCCGTGAACTACCGCACTGTACTGTGTCTGCTGCTAATATATAGACTGGTTGATAAAGAGATAGTATACTCGTAACTAGTATGTATGTATAAAGAAAGAAAAAAAAACCACGGTTAGGTGGTATATACAATTATGGACGGGCTGCCGAGTGCCGACACAGAGGTAGCCACAGCCGTGAACTACCGCACTGTACTGTGTCTGCTGCTAATATATAGACTGGTTGATAAAGAGATAGTATACTCGTAACTAGTATGTATGTATAAAGAAAGAAAAAAAAACCACGGTTAGGTGGTATATACAATTATGGACGGGCTGCCGAGTGCCGACACAGAGGTAGCCACAGCCGTGAACTACCGCACTGTACTGTGTCTGCTGCTAATATAGACTGGTTGATAAAGAGATAGTATACTCGTAACTAGTATGTATGTATAAAGAAAGAAAAAAAAACCACGGTTAGGTGGTATATACAATTATGGACGGGCTGCCGAGTGCCGACACAGAGGTAGCCACAGCCGTGAACTACCGCACTGTACTGTGTCTGCTGCTAATATAGACTGGTTGATAAAGAGATAGTATACTACTAATATTATATATACTGGTGGTCAGGTCACTGGTCACTAGTCACACTGGCAGTGGCACTCCTGCAGCAAAAGTGTGCACTGTTTAATTTTAATATAATATTATGTACTCCTGGCTCCTGCTATAACCTATAACTGGCACTGCAGTAGTGCTCCCCAGTCTCCCCCACAATTATAAGCTGTGTGAGCTGAGCAGTCAGACAGATATATAATATATATAGATGATGCAGCACACTGGCCTGAGCCTGAGCAGTGCACACAGATATGGTATGTGACTGACTGAGTCACTGTGTGTATCGCTTTTTTCAGGCAGAGAACGGATATATTAAATAAACTGCACTGTGTGTCTGGTGGTCACTCACTATATAATATATTATGTACTCCTGGCTCCTGCTATAACCTATAACTGGCACTGCAGTAGTGCTCCCCAGTCTCCCCCACAATTATAAGCTGTGTGAGCTGAGCAGTCAGACAGATATATATAATATTATATATAGATAATAGATGATGCAGCACACTGGCCTGAGCCTGAGCAGTGCACACAGATATGGTATGTGACTGAGTCACTGTGTGCTGTGTATCGCTTTTTTCAGGCAGAGAACGGATTATAAATAAAACTGGTGGTCACTATCAGCAAAACTCTGCACTGTACTGAGTACTCCTAATGCTCCCCAAAATTAGTAAATCAAGTGTCTCTCTAATCTATTCTAAACGGAGAGGACGCCAGCCACGTCCTCTCCCTATCAATCTCAATGCACGTGTGAAAATGGCGGCGACGCGCGGCTCCTTATATAGAATCCGAGTCTCGCGATAGAATCCGAGCCTCGCGAGAATCCGACAGCGTCATGATGACGTTCGGGCGCGCTCGGGTTAACCGAGCAAGGCGGGAAGATCCGAGTCGCTCGGACCCGTGAAAAAAAACATGAAGTTCTGGCGGGTTCGGATTCAGAGAAACCGAACCCGCTCATCTCTACCTGGTACATGACTTCTAGGGTGGTAGGGGGTGTTTAATACGTAGGGGAGGGGTGGCTAGTGGAGTGGGCTTAATATAATTTTACGGTGGGAGGGCAGCTTGCTTGACTGCAGATATCTCAAGTTCCTGAAAATATATTTCTTAGATTTGGAATAAAATACTAGAGAGTTCCACCTTTCAGAAGGTTCTGGGGACTTGGGGATCAGAGTTCAGGAGCCAGAGCAATTCACCAATGAAAATCTAAAACTGCATATTAGGCATGTGGAGCTGGAGCAGGGACCAGCTGCTTGAAGGCTGATATCTCTGGTTCTGGGCATAGTAGAAACAAGCTGCCAGTGTCCACTAAAAGTGGAGAGTCCCGGCTTTTGGCTTATACCCTTAGAAATACTCAAAGTCAGACAGAACCCGAAATATCTGGCTGGGAAGAGCAATTAACAGGCTTGGATGGGGACCACTGCTTTCAAGTCAGATATCTCTGGTTCCCCAGGGCCGATTTTCAAAAATCTGGTACCCCTGGAAAGAGGGGACCCTCAGCTATCAGCCTAGGGCCCTTATTCTCTTGGGGCCCTTGGGCAAGAGCCCATTGAGCCCATACGAAAAGACGGCCCTGCACGCACAGTGACACTGACCAAACTCTCACACACAGTGACACTGACACTGGCCAAACTCTCACACACAGTGACACTGACCAAACTCTCACACACAGTGACACTGACCAAACTCTCACACACAGTGACACTGACACTGACCAAACTCTCACACACAGTGACACTGACACTGACCAAACTCTCACACACAGTGACACTGACCAAACTCTCATACACAGTGACACTGTCCAGGTACACACACAGTGACACTGACCAAACTCTCACACACAGTGACACTGACTATGCTCACACACATTACACATACACACAGAGCCGTCTTAACAGCAGTGTAGGCCCCTGGGCACAGCAATCCACTGGGCCCCCTACCCATCTTCCAGCGGTAGGGGTGGGGGGTGCTATCAGCGGCAGCATTGATGTCCCGCGGGCATTATTTCCGCTCAGCTTGTAGGACCAAGAGCAGTAATTTCTGCTAATTACTCCTTTACTGCACAGATGGGGCTAAACTGTAGAAGGGGGCATTGGGCTGAATGAAGGGGCCCTGGTACATGACTTCCAGGGTGATAGGGGGTGTTTAATACGTAGGGGAGGGGTGGCTAGTGGCGTGGGCTTAATATTTATAATTTTCCGGTGGGAAGGCAGCTTGCTTGACTGCAGATATCTCAAGTTCATGAAAATAGATTTCTTAGATTTGAATGGGATACAAAACTAAAGAGTCCCACCTTTCAGAAGGTTCTGGGGACTTGGGGATCAGAGTTCAGGATCCAGAGCAATTCACCAATGAAAATCTAAAACTGCGTATTAGGCATGTGGAGCTGGAGCAGGGACCAGCTGCTTGAAGGCTGATATCTCTGGTTCTGGCTGGGCATAGTAGAAACAAGCTGCCAGTGTCCACTAAAAGGGAAGAGTCACAGCTTTTGGCATATACCCTCAGAAATACTCTTAGTCAGACAGAACCCGAGATATCTGGCTGGGAAGAGCAATTAACAGGCTTGGATGGGGACCACTGCTTTCAAGTCTGATATCTCCGGTTCCCCAGGGCCGATTTTCAAAAATCTGGTACCCCTGGAAAGAGGGGACTCTCAGCTATCAGCCTAGGGCCCTTATTCTCTTGGGGCCCTTGGGCAAGAGCCCATTGAGCCCATACGAAAAGACGGCCCTGCATACACACAGGAACACTGACCAGGCTCTTCATCTTTGTTGCCTGCAATCTCCGGCAGCAGCAACCTCCCTGACTCCTCCTCCAACTTATTCCAGTACAACTTTCTCGGCATTGTACTGTCTGTGTAGGGAGGGGAGTGTCTGTGCTCCTATAGGCTGAGTGATTGTGTGTGATGTGTCACTCAGCCAATCGGAGCACAGCACACACTGCTGAGGAGTTCCTGCTCTGATCAGGAAACTCCTCAGCGTTAGGACAGACAGACTGGAGAGCAGCCAGACACTGCATGGTGCGTGGGTTCCCAGCCTGATGGTTGTGGGCGGGGCTACTAAGCAGAGAGGCAGAGAAGACATTTACAAGCTTCAGCGGTCAGTAGGACAGGGGCCCCCTATCATTTGTGGTAGGAGTGGGGGAGCGAGGCATGAGCGGGCCGGGCCCCCCCTATCTGTCTGAATGTCCGGGCCCGGGACTGCAGTACCCCCAGTCCCCCCTTGATGGCGGCCCTGATTGCACACGCTAAGCCGCCGCCCTCTGGGAGTGTATCTAAGCTTAGCAGAATTGCGAATGAAAGATTAGCAGAATTGCGAATAGAAATTTCTTAGCAGTTTCTGAGTAGCTCCAGACTTACTCCTACACTGCAATCAGTTCAGTCAGTTTCGTTCCTGGTTTGACGTCACAAACACACCCAGCGTTCGCCCAGACACTCCCCCGTTTCTTCAGACACTCCCGCGTTTTTCCCAGAAACGCCAGCGTTTTTTCGCACACTCCCAGAAAACGGCCAGTTTCCGCCCAGAAACACCCACTTCCTGTCAATCACACTACGATCACCAGAACGATGAAAAAGCTTCGTTATGCCGTGAGTAAAATACCTAACTTTTGTGTAAAATAACTAAGCGCATGCGCTCTGCGAACCTTGCGCATGCGCAATAAGCGACTAATCGCAGTATAGCGAAAATCGGCAACGAGCGAACAACTCGGAATGACCCCCAAGGTACGGGGAGAACACTTTACGGAAAAGGTCTGTCACATAGCCACTGAACACCAGTGCTACTTCTTCCAACCACTTAGACTTACCTGCCAACCCCAGGGTGTTACACTTAGGTACAGTCTGATTAACACTTATGTATTTGGACAGCTGTCTACCTGTGTCTAACAGCTTCGGGAGAAATCCTGAACGAGTAGACAAATCTGCTTGCTTGTGACTACTGCAAGGTTCACTAGAGAAGGTAATTCTAAAATTTAGGTTACAGTCAGACAGGCATATGATTTTTTTAATTATTATTTATATATGACAAAATGATCCTACGCATTTCGTCATAAGACTTCGTCCTCATCTTCGTTCCCTATGATGAAGTCTTACGACGAAACACATGTGTGTGTGTGGCTCTATGATGCATACTCTCTCCCTGGAGCTCCGCTTCCCGTGCCATGTTGTACTGGTGTCCCTGCGTGCAAGACCTGGTGGTCTTCACTGGCATGCTGTGAGGTCCCGGCTCTCAGATGGTTGGTGATTGCCCAGGTCATTTTGATTGTATCATGTGGTTATAGTCCACAACGGATGTACATTGTGGTACGAGAATCAGCCATTTGAATTATTGTCTGAAACCAATAATTGTTTTCTCTAACGTCCTAAGTGGATGCTGGGGACTCCGTAAGGACCATGGGGAATAGCGGCTCCGCAGGAGACTGGGCACAAAAGTAAAGCTTTCGAACTACCTGGTGTGCACTGGCTCCTCCCCCTATGACCCTCCTCCAAGCCTCAGTTAGATTTTTGTGCCCGAACGAGAAGGGTGCACACTAGGTGGCTCTCCTGAGCTGCTTAGTGAAAAGTTTAGTTTTAGGTTTTTTATTTTCAGTGAGACCTGCTGGCAACAGGCTCACTGCATCGAGGGACTAAGGGGAGAAGAAGCGAACTCACCTGCGTGCAGAGTGGATTGGGCTTCTTAGGCTACTGGACATTAGCTCCAGAGGGACGATCACAGGCCCAGACATGGATGGGTCCCAGAGCCGCGCCGCCGGCCCCCTTACAGAGCCAGAAGACAGAAGAGGTCCGGAAAATCGGCGGCAGAAGACGTCCTGTCTTCACCAAGGTAGCGCACAGCACTGCAGCTGTGCGCCATTGCTCCTCAGCACACTTCACACTTCGGTCACTGAGGGTGCAGGGCGCTAGGGGGGGGCGCCCTGAGCAGCAATAAAAACACCTTGGCTGGCGAAAATACATCACATATAGCCCCCAGGGCTATATGGATGAATTTTAACCCCTGCCAGAATCCATAAAAAAGCAGGAGAAAAGTCCGCGAAAAAGGGGCGGAGCCTATCTCCTCAGCACACTGGCGCCATTTTCCCTCACAGCTCAGTTGGAGGGAAGCTCCCCTGGCTCTCCCCTGCAGTCACTACACTACAGAAAGGGTTAAAAAAGAGAGGGGGGCACTAATTAGGCGCAGTATTAACAATACAGCAGCTATAAGGGGAAAAACACTTATATAAGGTTATCCCTGTATATATATAGCGCTCTGGTGTGTGCTGGCAAACTCTCCCTCTGTCTCCCCAAAGGGCTAGTGGGGTCCTGTCCTCTATCAGAGCATTCCCTGTGTGTGTGCTGTGTGTCGGTACATTTGTGTCGACATGTATGAGGAGAAAAATGATGTGGAGACGGAGCAGATTGCCTGTAATAGTGATGTCACCCCCTAGGGGGTCGACACCTGAGTGGATGAACTGTGGAAGGAATTACGTGACAGTGTCAGCTCTGTATAAAAGACAGTGGTTGACATGAGACAGCCGGCTACTCAGCTTGTGCCTGTCCAGACGTCTCATAGGCCGTCAGGGGCTCTAAAGCGGCCGTTACCTCAGATGGCAGATATAGACGCCGACACGGATACTGACTCCAGTGTCGACGGTGAAGAGACAAATGTGACTTCCAGTAGGGCCACACGTTACATGATTGAGGCAATGAAAAATGTTTTACACATTTCTGATAATACGAGTACCACCAAAAAGGGGTATTATGTTCGGTGAGGAAAAACTACCTGTAGTTTTCCTGAATCTGAGAAATTAAATGAGGTGTGTGATGATGCGTGGGTTTCCCCCGATAACAACTGATAATTTCTAAAATGTTAATGGCATTATATCCTTTCCCGCCAGAGGTTAGGGTGCGTTGGGAAACACCCCCTAGGGTGGATAAAGCGCTCACACGCTTGTAAGAACAAGGGCTCTACCCTCTCCTGAGATGGCCGCCCTTAAGGATCCTGCTGATAGAAAGCAGGAGGGTATCCTAAAATGTATTTACACACATACTGGTGTTATACTGCGACCAGCAATCGCCTCAGCCTGGATGTGCAGTGCTGGGTTGGCGTGGTCGGATTCCCTGACTGAAAATATTGATACCCTAGATAGGGACAGTATATTATTGCCTATAGAGCATTTGAAAGATGCATTTCTATATATGCGTGATGCACAGCGGAATATTTGCCGACTGGCATCAAGTCTAAGTGCGTTGTCCATTTCTACCAGTAGAGGGTTATAGACACGACAGTGGTCAGGTGATGCGGATTCCAAACGGCATTTGGAAGTATTGCCTTATTAAGGGGAGGAGTTATTTGGGGTCGGTCTTTCAGACCTGGTGGCCACGGCAACAGCTGGGAAATCCACGTTTGTACCCCAGGTCGCCTCTCAACATGAGAAGACGCCGTATTATCAGGCGCAGTCTTTTCGTGGACAAGCGGGCAAAAGGTTCCTCATTTCTGCCCCGTGACAGAGGGAGAGGAAAAAGGCTGCAGAAATCAGCCAGTTCCCAGGAACAGAAACCCTCTCCCGCCTCTGCCAAGCCCTCTGTATGACGCTGGGGCTTTACAAGCAGAATCAGGCACGGTGGGGGGCCCGTCTCAATGAATTTCAGCGCGCAGTGGGCTCACTCGCAAGTAGACCCCTGGATCCTTCAGGTGATATCTCAGGGGTACAAATTGGAATTCGAGACGTCTCCCCCTCGCCGTTTCCTAAAGTCGGCTTTACCGATGTCTCCTTCTGACAGGGAGGCAGTTTTGGAAGCCATTCACAAGCTGTATTCCCAGCAGGTGATAATCAAGGTACCCCTCCTGCAACAGGGAACGGGGTATTATTCCACACTGTTGTGGTACCGAAGCCGGACGGCTCGGTGAGACCGATTCTAAATCTAAAATCTTTGAACACTTACATACAGAGGTTCAAATTCAAGATTGAGTCACTCAGAGCAGTGATTGCGAACCTGGAAGAAGGGGACTACATGATGTCTCGGGACATCAGGGATGCTTACCTTCATGTCCCAATTTACCCTTCTCACCAAGGGTACCTCAGGTTTATGGTACAGAACTGTCACTATCAGTTCAGACGCTGCCGTATGGATGGTCCACGGCACCCCGGGTCTTTACCAAGGTAATGGCCGAAATGATGATATTCCTTCGAAGGAAGGGAATTTTAGTTATCCCTTACATGGACGATTCCCTGATAAGGGTAAGATCCAGGGAACAGTTGGAGGTCGGTGTAGCACTATCTCAGGTAGTGTTGCGGCAGCACGATTGGATTCCCAATATTCCAAAATCGCAGCTGGTTCCGACGACTCGTCTTCTGTTCCTAGGGATGATCCTGGACACAGTCCAGAAAAAGGTGTTTCTCCCGGAGGAGAAAGCCAGGGAGTTATCCGAGCTAGTCAGGAACCTCCTAAAACCGAGCCAACTCTCAGTGCATCAATGCACAAGGGTTCTGGGTAAAATGGTGGCTTTCTACGAAGCAATCCCATTCGGCAGATTCCACGCAAGAACTTTCCAGTGGGACCTGCTGGACAAATGGTCCGGGTCGCATCTTCAGATGCATCAGCGGATAACCCTGTCTCCAAGGACAAGGGTGTCCCTCCTGTGGTGGTTGCAGAGTGCTCATCTTCTAGAGGGCCGCAGATTCGGCATTCAGGACTGGGTCCTGGTGACCACGGATGCCAGCCTGCGAGGCTGGGGAGCAGTCACACAGGGAAGGAATTTCCAGGGCTTATGGTCAAGCCTGGAGACATCACTTCACATAAATATCCTGAAGCTAAGGGCCATTTACAATGCTCTAAGCTTAGCAAGACCTCTGCTTCAAGGTCAGCCGGTGTTGATCCAGTCGGACAACATCACGGCAGTCACCCACGTAAACAGACAGGGTGGCACAAGAAGCAGGAGGGCAATGGCAGAAGCTGCAAGGATTCTTCGCTGGGCAGAAAATCATGTGATAGCACTGTCAGCAGTATTCATTCCGGGAGTGGACAACTGGGAAGCAGACTTCCTCAGCAGACACGACCTCCACCCGGGAGAGTGGAGACTTCACCCAGAAGTCTTCCACATGATTATAAACCGTTGGGAAAAACTCGACAGGTATTGCGCCAGGTCAAGGGACCCTCAGGCAATAGCTGTAGACGCTCTGGTAACACCGTGGGTGTACCAGTCAGTGTATGTGTTCCCTCCTCTGCCTCTCATACCCAAGGTACTGAGATTGATAAGATGGAGAGGAGTAAGCACTATATTCGTGGCTCCGGATTGGCCAAGAAGGACTTGGTAACCGGAACTTCAAGAGATGCTCACGGAGGATCCGTGGCCTCTACCTCTAAGAAGGGACCTGCTCCAGCAAGGACCCTGTCTGTTCCAAGACTTACCGCGGCTGCGTTTGACGGCATGGCGGTTGAACGCCGGATCCTGAAGGAAAAAAGGCATTCCGGATGAAGTCATCCCTATCCTGATCAAAGCCAGGAAGGATGTAACCGCAAAACATTATCACCGCA